>NW_019214430.1:0-196366 GCF_002532875.2 Varroa jacobsoni | reverse complement strand
AAATATATATGTATATAAGAACTCCTAATTGGCTGTTTTTCCTAAAATGTGATAATACAATTAAAAAATACTGAACTGACCAGTCCATGTTGACTAACGTGTCAAAACATTATATCTGCTATACTCAAGCGAAGCTGTCTATTGAAAGTTTGGGAAAATCGTGTTCCAAGAAGCGGCATTGGCATCTAATGCTATGAAAATAACCTGGCCAAGGCATGGCTAACAGATTTCGCTGATTTACTTATTTTATTAAATAAATCAACTCCCCGCTAAAGCATGCGACCTGACAGGTCGAGAACCTGTTGAAAACACGGCAATGTCCAAATAGACGTTTAGGATTGCTCAGTTACAGCACTCTGCCTTCTTTGGCGCCAACGGTTAACATGTTCGGTACCAACGATACGGAAGTTGAAACGTCGACGTACCACAAATTTGGTATATTTGTGTCTGGCCCCTTAAGGAAAATATAATTTAACCGTTGTTCCAAAGGCGGTATTGTTATAGCTGCGTGTTTTGCTACATGTTTTTATATGCAAATGCTTCTTTGTTACGCTCAACAGGTCAACACCTTTTTGCTGGATCTGGAGTCGGTCGTTTTATTAAAATGAATAAGGTTGACTAAATGAGCAAATACACTAACCGATCTATCGCCGTATTTCATATCCCTTTGTAATGCCTCTCGTTATCTTTCGGGATTCGAGTAAAATAATTGAAAAGTCGCTCCATGTTGTCCGGGTTTCACCACAAAGATTGTCCTGTTCAAGGCTCATTTGATAGCGCGTCAAAATAGAGTCACCGCGAGCGTCCGCAGCAAAGGCTGGTTGATGGTTCCTGATAGCCACCAGTAGTCCGCAGTCGAACCACCTGAAGTCTTAAACGTAGCTTTCTATGAACCTTTTTCCTGAAGTTCTTTCTATGAACCTGAAGTTTTCAACGAGTGAAGACGAACAGTGCGAGGTGGTTACGAAATCCATTGAGGGCCTTAATATTGCGTTCTTGAACCGCAAAAGTTTTTGGCTACTACAATCGAAAGTGAGGAAATCAAATTAGATTGATACGCGCTGAATATTGCCTCCATACACCCATTCAAAGTGTGATACTAATGTTTACTAATTAATTTTAAAAGCGATTTTGAAGCTACTGGATATAATACTAACAGAAATAGTAACCTTGATCCATCAGACAGTTTTGCTAAAGGATATTACAAGGCAGTAAATTCTCATTCATCTTTCGTTTCTGCACACAGATTCGACAAGCTGTAGTTCCTGGGCATCGTCCATTTCGACATTTTACATGAAGCCACTAGCAACTCATCTTTTGTCCGAATTGGCTGCCTCAATTTAGAGCAGCACATTGGATGCGTGCACCTTGTGTTTATTTACCTCGTAGTATGTGATAATGTATCTCTGGTAAATAACTCCTCGTCGATAGGTTAAGGCAAATCTAATTTTTGGATTACCGACGGTCTGATTTAAAGACTTAGTGCACGATTAGATGCTTTTGTTACGCCATATCTTGTTCAAAAGTTGAAACCAACTTGAAGAAAAGAGTATGCACAAAATGTGAGGTTCGATAAGTTGATCCCGTTAATACGTCACAGAAAGAACCCTACTCGTAATGGTTGACGTAACAAGTACAGCGCAGAACGGAATCTATAACTTCTATACGTTGAATTGTCTATTGATCGTTTCAAGTTGATATCAACGCAAATAATAACTTAACTAAGTATATGCCATTATCGTAGAACCTCGATAGTTTTCGGGCGAAAAATTGTGATAATAAATGGTTTTCGCGGTCCTTTACTGAAACTAGGTTGACACCGTTCTGGGGTTTACCAATGACCGGAACAGATGATCATGTAACAGTGCAAGATCCAGGCTGTACGGCGTATATATATGCATTAGATTTCCTTATTGGAGAATTGTGAATTTTTTCCGGGTAGCTAAAAATGTACGTCATCTTTGTGGACTAGCAATTAAATTGCTTAGATCAATAACTTATTGTAATCGTATAGGTTGTTTTCTAATAGCAATACCGGACGTAAAACGTAGCGATTGTTGCCCAATCGGTCGTTTTGTCAGAAACCCACAATCTATGATGTCTTTCAAATCTACCATACACAAAGACATCAATCTGGGTTTTGTCACGGACTGTGGAGGACATTCTTTGTATTTGCACATTTGTCCCGCATGTAATCCGTTTTTCATGACCCGTTTAATATATGATTCGATTCTGTTTCGTTCTGGTAGAATTTCGCAGATGAAAATACACATCAGGTGGCTGTAGCAACGGAAGAGCTCGTTGTTGTTAATCAATTCCAGCAAGGATCGCGCTGTTTTTAAGAGGAACCTATTGATATTCATTTATTATACACACATTTCCTCGTTAATAAAGGATGCATGAAAAAAAAAAACGTTAAAATAACACCAATTATGTCACAAGACTTGCGCTATGCTCAGATGGATAGATTTCGACCTACCTGTTTCAGCCAGGAAACAGTTGATCTTCTGTCGAGCAGACTTTAGGCATCGCAATGTTACGAATCAGGTTCTATTTGTTGACATGTAAATATCACAATAGATAACAGCTTGTAAAATGAGATTGATTTGTATAGAAACATTTTCTAGTTTTAAGTTTAACTTCAATAGTGTTCTTTAAGGGAATCACATAAACCTTATATTGAGTCGTAGCTTGTAATACGATAATTTCCGCCCAGATAAATTTCTGTAAAAAAAAGTATAAGTGCTGAACGAGGAAACACACAGAATTATTATTAAACGTATAGTATTGAATAATTCTCGTAGTAAGATTTAATCGAGATTTTGAAAAAGTGGTAATCTGTGTCTGACGAGCATGGTAAATACCAAAAAGCCTTCGATGATAATTCGTGCATTTATGCACCGTGATTCGTACGCTGTCGGGTCAAGCGTCGCCTTGATGTACGGACAGCTTACGTTTCTTCGCCTATATCAGTTGTTCAACACAAAGTTCTTTGTCAACAGCTGACTATTTACTTAATTGATGACACAAGACCCGACGAGGTCACAATAGGCCGCGAAGGACACACCATCAGCTTTTACAGCTGTACACTTGGTCTAGGATATTTCGCCAGCCCTGCTGCGTCCACTCACTGATGTGACCATTAGAAATCATCGTAGAGAGAATTTGGTTACCTCAAGTCATAGTTTGCTGTTGGAATAGGTCACTGTTATGCCGAGAGTGAGCGTTCCTATATTTTTGTTTTTGATGCTCGCTCCAATCATGCGGCCTCATCCAATCGCCCATTTGCAGGAGGTCTTTCTCGAGACTCGAGACATTTCTTTCCGCGATTTTTCAAATAGATGGCTTACGGGGCGTACTAGTAGAACCTCTACCGAATAGAAGGTTCATACGGTGACCTGTCTCCACCTCTCTAACTCTAACAGATGCAACTCATATTCGTAGACCACGTGAAATTTCTAGTTTCCCGCGACCTACTACAACCCGTATGCTAGAAATATAACATTCGAACGAGCGGTGCTAATTCTCAGAAAGTACAAGTTTCGAACGTACGAAAGGTGTCGCGGAGTGCCGTACTGCTCTAAGACAGCGTTTTCTTGGAATACTAGATTCATGTTTGTCACGTTTCACCCTGAACGACCTAACAATATACCTGATGATGCATATATAAGCTGAAAGCCAAAGGCTTAGTTACGTAACCTTAAGCTAATTCTTCCATGAAACCACAAAATCTTGCCAAAGTTTATTTTGTGTGAAACTAAACACATTCTTTCAAAACACAGACATATTTTATAATTTATCGGCTTATTTAAGCACTTGTACTTATATGTCAGGGGGGTTTTTCATCCAACGAAAGATCCAACGTCCCACTCAGATCTGGCAACAAAGTTATTGTGCATTAATTGACTCTCATCACGACCTTTTCTAGCCTCTCAATCAATTTACTGATTTCTTATGAGTAGTCATGCTTTAACACTCAACAACGGTGCTAAAACACTGAAACATCTAACACGAATCTTTCCTCAAAGTCTCACGCGGCTGATTACAGCAGTAAAAATTGATGATATGATAGAAAAAGAGAAAGTACTCAAAAACATCCCTCTTAAAGTGATCAGGTAGAGGAATGCTTATACAACCGCTACATATAGCCCAATGTTCTGGCCATAAAGACCCATTTATGCTGTCTTTCTTCGACAGAACATAGCGTGTGTTCATTTAAACCCATTTCAAATCAGCTTATTTCGACGGTAAGGCAGTAGTTACTATAGCTATTACTAGGTCATGTAAGTCACCTAAAGCAAGCATTTACCGAATACTTTCATGTTGGGTATTGAAGAATTCATGTGCCTGGTCTCTAGGACCTTTTTCATTGCCGAATGTATGAGTATTTACTCGTTAATGGTTGAAAAATATGGTAGAGAAATTTATGCCCGGTGGGCCTGAAAGAATCTTTTATTCAATCTCTTGCAAAACAACTTTAACGACGAAAGTAGAGATGGGCAATTTCACTTTGTTCGGCGGTTCTATGTTTTTAGGCAGACCCGCTGAATCGATACAACTGGGCCTTTACAACTCTCAATGTATGAGACTGCCCCGCCAAACGTAAATCAGTCGTTTAGGATGGAGATCAAACTTAGTTCTAGATTTAGTCCTATACTGCAGAATTGGTTAGTTCTTTCTTTACTTTATGTTATCGTTCGTATTACTCCCTACAAATCTTTACAGACTGCGCGCCATTGGATGCCGGGCAAGATGTTGATAAAATGAGAAGCCGTATACATTTCCAACAAATTTTCCAGGTTCACAGTTTCTGTCGATAGTCATACGACTCTAATTTATCTTCTCGGCTACATCACAAATCGTTTGCCGGCCATCTTCCCTCCAATATCTCTGCCTACTTCGGCAAGTTTTAACTTTGGCCAAAAGTAAAGTTGAGTAGGTGTCAAACATATACATTTTACCAGGGACATTTACCTTTGAAGATTGAATTCAACGTAAAAATCGACTGATATAGAAGAGAAGTGAATTTCTAAATGAACAGAAGTAAATGGGCAGTGAAGACATAAAGATTAAAACAACTACCTTTAGTTACGTTATAGCCTAATATCTTACACTTATTTTTAGATTATATATAAATTAAAGTTAATTGTGTTTCATGTCGAGTACCTGTATTACTTATCTAGGCTGCAAAATTAATTTTAGGAAGTTTAATGGGTTACACTATTTGTCCTATGACAGCCCAGCACGGCTGGATTATGCATACTGAAGAGCATACAAGGGATGATTCATTGGCTTATATATATTTAACATCAGTAATATCGGCAATGTTACGTTGCGTTCTAGTCCACTCTGCAGGAGCTCGACGACGCGTTGAGGTCATTGGATAGGCATCCACGGTCCTCTGTGGGGAGTTGTTCGTCCGGTTCGTGGTCCTTCTGATTTTGCTGCAAGCGGGCCAGTTTATTGAAATTTCTTGATCGATCTTCTTAGGGCTACCTTCGTCAACGAGACGTATCGTCCTGAGACCTGCGGCCTGTCACAGTGACCGATTCACCAGGTGTTTAAGGAAACAAAACGCGTCCCAAAACCGTAGCTTTCCACCACCGGTGCCCACAAACGCTACTGTGTTTTTCTCTTCTTGGTTCGTTAGCCATTCGTGTCGTCGCCGTCGTCGTCGTCGTCGAACACAGTTTAGACGAACGTAACCTTGTACAAACTTTTAAGCCACCTTTTAAATTATATAACCACACATTGAAAAATGACATAGTTTCTAGTATCCAGTTTAACAATTACACAGTTTAGCAATACAGGGGTTTGAGACCTGATGCCGCTTCTGGTTAATAAAACCTAGCTTACACATATAAATTCGTTTTATTATTGGGTTTATACACAGGCAAATGCGATATGAAACACAATTCTAACTAAGACTAAGATATGCAGGCACAGCATTGTTTGCATTTAATCGTATGCACTTACACCTGTGTGTTTATAAAAATAGTTCTCATTCTCACTGATATTTGGAAACATCGCCGGCAGGTTACGCAGAAATTTCGTCGAGATCTTGAAAAAAAAGTTCGGCATTTAAAATAAATGTAAAAAGTCTACACTACTGAGAAATTTTAACAGAACATGTCTACGACAGTGTATCTGTTCATCGAATTTATCATTGTAATTATAGTTAGAAAATAAATTTCATAATCTCAGGCCGACCGATTACTTCAAAACGCTAGTATATAAGTAAAATCTAACGGAAACGGTGTCGTCATGGCTAACCATGACGCCCCGTTTTGCTGGTTTAACGTAATCGTTAGTTCGATTACAGATTGTAGCAATATGATGAGAGGTGGACTGCCGTTCCTAAATGATTGATTGAGGACTTAATCTAAAGGGTAATAATGGCTGTTGTTAGTTGGAAACCGATTGTACCGTTTGTATGGCAGCATTCGCTACATGCTTAAACCCTCAGACGTCAGGGGGTCGATTAGTAGAATCTACCGATCTACAAGCGTCTTTACAATCAGCTCTGTCTCTTGAGTGGGGTCGTTATCTAATTGCGAGTTAAACGAAATCGACGGCTAGCTTATTGACGTCAGGGGAAGAACTAATATAGTGATGCTGAACTACTCGATTTAGATTTAAAGGCGAACGGCCAAATATAAACCATAGTAGATTCCCAGTTAAAGCTGAAGAAGAGTTAAAGCGGTTACGGGATTGGTGCCCTCACGCACGAAGAACGCTTAGCCTGTACCAAGCAAGCTACCTAGACAATAGTACTAGAAAACCTTCAAACATTAAAGGTCGCACATTTTGACAGCATCCCTATCATTGGTTAAAGACACAGTCAATCTCTAAAATAAATAACACTACAGATATAAGCTAACATAGAATAAACGTGCCTCAGCTATGATTGACGATGTGTCCAATGTAACGCATAGTAGATTCTTTCAAATATACTACATTATTGTACATAGTTGAATCATAGAAGTTATGTTTTCTTTTTCACCACCGGGTCCATACGGAAGCCTTGCAGTGAGACAACTCCTTGAGTCGTTTCAGGACGTATCATATAGGTTTTTACTCAGAAGTACGCTAGATGGCTTTCGCCTCGGCCTTATGACCATCGGATCTTAGCGGAGCGACTCATCAGTGCCGAGATAATGGAAAGCAGATCGCCTCAGAGGCGAGCGCAAACAGCTAATTGAACGTTCCTTTGGGGTGGAAGGGGGCAGGGGGGTCAGTCGCGTCATGTCACAAAAATATTAAGTGTTATATTAAAACAAATATATACCGTATTTGTTTGGTTCCGGTGAAAGTTACCGTTGCGGTGGACCTTAAATTGTTGAAGGCATGTCATCATATGGACCAGCGGTATTTTGTTGTATAAACGACATAGGCACGTTAAGTAGAGACCATCACTGAGACACTGTTGACGATAAATAATATTAATATATAGTATACTAGGCAAGCTTACCAGTTATCGATGCGAATTTCTGCATTTTTTTTTTATTTTTCTAGTGCAAAAATTGCATAACACAAAGACACGCTTTTACGGTACGTTCATACTGTACTTTTCACCATGAATCCGATTATAACATTAACAGACAGTAGTTGTTATAATAGTAGTAATGGTATATGATAACAAGTTTGTTGCAAACGAAACCACTTACGAAATCGTTAGGTTAGGTTAGGTTAGGTTAGGTTAGGAACGCTCTCTTCTTAGGAATGCGCTCTTCTTAGGTTATCAGAACGCGTAAATAACCTAAGAAGAGCGCATGCCTTATAGTTTTCGTCTGTGATGAAACCGTTCCCACCATTGCTGCGCCGTTCCGAAATCGCTGCAACGTCTGCTCTTATCGATCAAACTAGACCTTTTTACTCGGCTGTTAGGTCCAGTAACTCACTAGCGCGTGTACACCTCAGGACACCTTTAAAAATCCTAGTAGTTTTTCGGGTACTTGCGCGCCCATCTGTCTTCCCAGCATGAAAATGCATGGCCACCATTTCAATCTGAGATCAACAATAGTGTTATGTTATGAACAGGGGTTCACTGGCGAGTACGTACTTTTAGAGATTTAACGATAATTTTTTTTTGAACGAGCATTTGCCGCTTGCATTCTCTCGACAATCTTTTAGTAAAACATCTCCGTACGTCACAACAGATACCGTACGCACTTCGATGGCTGACACTGCGGTTCGGTTTCGTGCAGGGGTCAGGCGGTGGTGAAATGGTTTTCGAAGCTATCATACGCATCTTTAACGTTTTGTCGGTGCGTCTTGAACTCGAACGTCAACTTGAAGCGCTCCAATAGGTATAGTTTATCCTGGGCGAACGCGCATGAATCGTTGTCACTGTTTTGGACACATGTGTAGATTTTGCGTCGCGAAATGGTGCTAGCAGAATAAACGGGCCTTGAACCCATCCTCTGTAGTTGTACTGTCCGCAACACGTTCGAACCTACTAGAAGCTCGTACAGGCTATGGACGTCCGCCGTCGTCTCGAAAGTCTTCACTAATTGCTCAGACCCTAAATAAGTTAAGAAATGCTAGGTTTGATGGTAGTACGACCTCTTCTATGCTATGTTAAACATTCCACCGTGGACCTTAACCTCGCAGCTTCGCCAACTATCCACCTCTGTATTAGCTACTTCATCGGCAATTTCCTATTGCTGAAACGTCATACGAACTGCTTGATACTGCGAAACGCTTCGTGGGTTCGACTGAAAAAAAAATTATGCAAACGCCAAGTGACATAAACGCTAACCGAAAGATAAAAAAAAAAAAAGTTTCGTTCTGCATTGAACTCGCACGGCTTCATCCCGTTTTCTTGAGGCTTCACGTCGACTGCTATGCCGCATGATGCATCCCGCCATCTATAAAATCTTTCTATGGAACGAAAGATTTTGTGGTCATCGTCTTCCGGTAGATTGTACGATAAGTAATCTAAAGTGATTTGTTGTAAAATAAGTGTTGCATGCCTGTATTTGCTCCGTGAATCCGTTCAGGACCAGCCGATTTCTCGGAAAACACCTCTGAAAAATAATGACAACCACGAGCCGGCCGGACGGCGATAGCCAGCGCTAGCTACCATCCGTGGCGGCATAAAGTTAGCGTAGGAGCTTTAATCTCTTTCGTCATCGAGCTGTTGAGGCGTCACTGCACTGCTTCGCTTCCGTGCTGGTCTAGTGGCTCCCGGATCGAATTTTCGTCCTTCTGAGTCTTATCGACGTGCTCGATTCAGCTGCGACGAAAATTAAGTTAACGTTTGTAGCCATGAAGCTGATTCGATTTGTACACGGGCGCCCTCTTAATTCTTGATCACGGCAGCCTCCCAGCCAGCGGCAGCAGTAACAGCGCAGGTTCCAACTCCGTCACAACAGGTTTGCCTCCCTCTTTATAGTACACGCAATAAGTACAAGTTTTCACATTTCTCTTCGGCAACGTACTTCTTGCCTGTGCTTGCAGTGCAGAATAGGTTCTTCCTAAAAAGCTCTCCCGACAACAGGGCAAGATTTAGGGGATACCAGCAGGGATTATGAAGTCATGGTCGCGTTTATCGAAATGTAACAGCGCTACTGACGCAGTAGACACGGCGATTCCGGCAAGCTTCATTAACACGAATTGGCAGCGCATGAACCATAACAATTCTATAAGTTAATAATGGTAAATGTTAATTGTATTAACAGATCCTTTAGCTCAGCGCTATGAGGCATCAATTGCACTCACCATGGTGATTTTTGCCAGTGGGTATCGCAAAGTGGCTACAGAGTGGTCAGCACCTGTAAGAAGAGCGAAATGAAAATGGTCATTGGAGCCTTTAATAGAAGCCCAAAAAAATTATAAATCACTCGTCGATTTACGGATGAAACAAATTAAGGCATAGTGGTGACAATAGTGTATAACTGCTAGACAGGGCAAGTCGAAACAATCGACAGGACAAGTAGGATATTTGCGGGTTCGGATCGGCTCAATGTGACACAGAATTTATATGTGAAGAAAATTAGGGCTACACAGGTCGAGGTTTACTTCATGTAAAATCCGTCAAGTAAAATCGATGTCATGCGCGAAGAGCAATTGTATCGACTTGTTTGCCAAAGACTTCTTTATTTCGTGATTTGAAAATAAAACAATAAATCGCTTGCTTCAGGAAAATAATCGATTGTGTCGCTGACCTAGAGTCATCTGGTCGTGTGAGTCATGTAACTTGTCTTGAAGATGTAGTTTTGGAATAGGTGAAGCTGAGCTAGTTATATTATATGGCGTTACTTGTCGTTCAACAACATACAATTGCTCTATTTAGCCCCACCGTTTCAAATTTTACTAAAAAAACTCTGCATTTGACAGTTAAAAAAACAGAAGAAAAATGTGCTAGAAAATATGGCATAGCCTGTATCGTCTTTTACCTATATAGCCCTACTTTTCTGTACACATTTTGATTGTGCTCAGTAATGACAAGGGATACTCCGTCACTAATTATCCAGCTTTAACCATGTACAGGAACGTAAATAACCTACGTTCGAACATCATTATCGCTGAAAAAAACGTTGGGCTTACTCTTTTCTTTTGCAACAGACAGCTTATCTTCTTTTGTCCGATCTTGGGCAGGGGCAATATCTCCATTCCTCTTCGTGTATCTCTAGTCTTTCGGCACGCCGAGCGTTAATTTTTATCAAGACTGTCAAATTGTCGACACGATGCTATCACTGAAAGAGAGTAACCATGACTGCCGGTGCTGAAGAATTGTACACGCCATAGATGAGTTAGTGCGACGACAAAGATAGCATGCCCGTTTGGGGTGTACTTATATTTTTCTCTTTTCCGTATCAATTCACGGAACGTTAAGCATTGAGCATTTAGGTGATTCACTAATATCTCTCTGTTGTCTATTTGTTCAATAATGACATTATCTGCTCTTAAGGAGACAAGACATTGTTTCCTAAACAATGCCTTCTGTCAGGCAATATTTCTGCGTTTGGTTGCTGGCCGTTAACAAGGGCCGTGTTCACAATCCGCCTGGAAAACGACTGCAGGTTAGTACACCTTTAAGTTTCATCAGAGCTTGGGCTAACGAGACAATTTCAATTGTATGTAAAAGGGCTCGATTCAATTGCAAAACAAGTCACAGACGCGGCAATTTTTCTAGCCATAAGCATATTATCAGTATACAGGCACAAGCTGGCCCCCGAACAACGGCAGCAGGATCAATAGGAATATGAACAAGGTATGATGCGAAATCGGGGGTAACTTTTGCGTTGCTATTGCGAATGAATAGTTGGAACCTTAATAATAACCAAGTGAGCTCCAAAACCCAACAGATGGCCACCCATCCAGATGAGTGATTATCGTCAGTACTTCCATGAATTGTAATCGATGATCTGGGCATATGTAATCGGTAAGGTTGGTAAATCGTGAGGTCTTTTTTTTATGAAGGAATACGCGAAAATAAAAGTTCTTTAGAACGGAAGGAACGTTATTGCATTAGATAACCCTATTGTAATGATAATACGTAGTAGTAAATCGTAGGATTAGTTAAAGGCAATTTATAAGGCGTGAGAATTTGGTCAGGTAGATAAATCGAGCAACCGATCGGACTATGACAAACAAGCCGATGGCATTTGAAAAACTTAGTCTATAAAGGAACTAAAGTCATGAAGTTTCTTTAGCCTGCCTTCTTAGGCAGATGCTGCGTTTAAAGGTAACTTCGCTATTTCGATTGAACCAAGATCAGGGTAAAGTCAGGGCTAAGATACTGGAGCTGGCTATTGCAACGACCTACCCCGGCCAGCACTCGGGGGTCTCGTGTTGATTAGATAAACTGGTCTTGCATAAGGTAAGAGAGTCGACCAGCCACGCTAGGAAACGAGAGTAACCGCTTGAATGAAACGGCTCTTTATTTTTCCTCTTCTGCAAACGAAGGACTAATTTTAGGTGCATTGCTAACCAGCGTGGTAAACGGACACATTTTCGGGGTGTAAAGACCAGATGTGTTGCGTATAAGCTAAAAGCGACAATCGCAATTCTAACAGATAGTTAGGATCAAACCATTTAGACGCGACCACGATGGAAAATATACAGTGGATATACTTGTATGATTGTTAGCGCCGTAAGCCTCATTCTGTATTATACAGTCTATATACAGAGGAGCAGGTTTGGGTGGATGAGATAACGGTGATGCGTAGTCAAACTGAAAATGTGCCGAGAAGTTTTATTGATGAAAGTTATAAATAGAGAACCGTGATACTACGTAATTGGCAAGTCGATTGATATCATATCACTTATCGACGTTAGAGGTTGCAGTTATAAAGGGCATTTGCTTTCGCGTTTGGATACGCTCAGTTTGCCTTGAATCCAGGTGTAGCTGGTTGGGGCAAAAAATATCACTGCGTTAGAATACAGAGCCACCGAAGAACACTGGTTTGCACCGATGATCTAACGTATCCGTACATGCATCGTTTACGTTGAACCTTTATCGACCCTAATCCTAATCGCAATGCAGTAAGTGACACCTGGCTTACCATATGGCAATATTCATTTACTCAGAAACAGCATGGCACCTTGCGAGATTTAGACCCCTCCCCAAGATTTGGATGCCGTGTGTAATTTCTTCCTATACGCGGCTATATCGATACTGCCTCTGTAGGCCGAGAGAACTTTTCCATCCAAGAAATACTTTGTGAAAATAAATGAAAAGTTGTTAAAAATAATCAACGGTCAGATGCAAGGCCCAGCTTGCGGTCGAGGCGTGCAAGCTTACTTAACAATATCTTTAATTAATGAGACAGGGACATTATTCAAACCTGTGTGATTCTGGCTGGGAGTGTTCCGTCAAGCGCAAAGTGTTGTGTTTCAAAATAGGTACAGACGATGCAAACTTTCAGAGCATTTTCGTCTACCAAAGAATTGTCAGTATGAGGAGACGAGTTCGGATATCATCACGTAGATTCAGTCGTTTGACGGCGTATTTTTGATGATAGCGTGTCCTAATTCTATGGGACACGCTAGTGTTTTTGACTCGCTGCAGCTGTCTAAAGGGTCTGAAGAGACTGTGAAGTGCGCGTAACGACTAGCTGTTGAAGCTGGATAGTTGCTCGATCAATGTCAGTCAGTCAGTCAATCAATTAAGTCAATGTTAACATGTGTGCGGCTAACTCGAGCATGTGTGATTCTATCAGAAATTGCGGTAGATTAGTAAATAATAGAACATGCTCCTTTTCCTCTCTAGTTTACTTACGGAGGCTGTACTAGTTTCTCTTAGCTAGTGTGATACCGATTTCTTCTAATCGGTCTTGCAATAGTTGATCCCCCAAGCTCGGGGTACGGATGGGTACTCGGGAGGGATACTGTTCAATGGTACGACGTAGCAGGAGGGGGGGACCAAACGTGCGGGATCCTCCTGATTTGTGAGAACTAGATTAAAGATCGTATCACTTCCAAGCTTTATAGCTGTCGTCACAAGTTCAGTAAGTAGTTTGACTAGACAAAAGGTTAAGATGATATTCTTCTTGGACAAGCCTGTACGTGATAGTATTGGAGCTGTCCAGTTAACACCTGGAAAATGCATCGCCAACAAGGCCATGTGTTCTTACGAGGCTTACGGGTTTGATGCTTGCGCCGCCCCCTTCGTCAGACCTGTCGAAACGCGAGGAAGCGCGTTATGCCATCATGTAGTCAAGTGAAAGTTCAGCAGACGACATTGCATAGATTACACAAAAGCTATATGAACGTTTATAACAACGGAGCATGCTACATCACGGTAACACAGATGCTGACTGACATAAACACAAATACGATGGGCAGATAAAAATACCTGCTCTTTTTAGGTAGCCGACTTTGTGTCCTTCGAACCCATTTCATATCAGTTGGGCCCTACGGTGTACTGCTATACGTGGATAGATATTCACCCGTTCATATATTTTAGGTGCGCGCATTTTCAAATTGTTTTGAATCGTTGTTGGTCGAAGAACGTCGTTGCAGTTTCATACTTCGATATATCCCCTCAGTTTTATAATACAGCCGTAAACCGCTGGAAAATATGTTTTTCTCCTATCGAATGGTTGGCGTTCCGATCGAAAGCATGATAAAGCGTGAGAACCCTTTTTTCAAAATGGCAGTGACATAGAGCTCATTAATAACAACAATAGCCGTACATCCTTCTCGGATGGCTCAAGATCATATCAATTTATTTAAGATTAAATGGCAATTTCGTCGTTAATATCGGCCTCGTTTTAGTTGTGCAGTTTACACTCTAGCTAGACAAAAAGTAATAATTTGATGGACGAAGCTGGTAACAATGGCGAGCAAAAAGGCTTTAAGTTATATTATAGCCATTCGTGCTTTTCTGCCATACAGAAAGGGGACGGGGGGTAAAGGGAAAACTTTGATCATTTTCAAGTTGGTGCCCTCTTTTAGCCCTTGCATGTCTCCCTCCAACAGTATCGGTGACGGCACTCATTTGGTACACAGCAGTTATTGACTACCCATTTCAGTCATTAAATCAAATGCGACACCTATTGTTAAGTGTCTCAAGGTAAATTTTTTTTAGCTAATCTCGCCTGCTAGACCATACATCTTCCTACGAGCGTTGGCTACATTTTGCTACGTATGATGTATAATATAATTTATTATGATGCATTTCATTTTGGCTCTTCATATATGGCCGTGGAAAACACATGGAGAACACCGGGGACGACAATGCCCCGATAAGCAGCATATAAATACAATTCTACTATGAAGGTATACCATACCTATGAATAATGGCAGAAGCTGACGGATGCAGCCACTTAACAGTCGTATCAACGAGCTGAACTCGAGCGCCTTTTCGCCGAGTGTGTTTCCGTACATTGACTCAGAACAGACAACTCTAGTTCCATTGTGGTTGTTTCTATCGAAAATACGCTTTTATATAATTTATGTTCATCTTTAAAGGGGTTAGTGGTTATGGAAAAATGAAAACCACTCAATAGTCATGATCAGCAATATGGGTGGCCGGAGGCTTCATCTCACGGCCGCGCAGAGAGGCTGATGGGTTGTGGTAAATCGCGTCACGTATCATACGCACATCGGCTGGCTTCAGCAAATTGCCGAAGACAATTAGATGGCCAATACGGCAGCGTCGTGTACTGCGTGCAACTCGAGTCCTTACAATCGATTTTTTTTTAATATGGGTGTGATTTTTCCTACCTTTGTATCACACAATTCTTTCGTGGTTATGTGTGAGACGATGTACTGACATCATAACAATGATCGGAGCCAACAGGATCGACCTGTAGGGATTCAGCTTGTTCAAATCACTTCCATGATATTGCCTTCCGAAAGCACTCAATTAGTCTGCGTGTGGCAGCAGTTCTAGCTCATAGCCGAGCTAAGTGAGACTGCTTTGCAACTTTGAGAATTAAAGTAACTGGAAAATGGGCACGTTTAAATCTTTCTCTCGGGAACCCAAGGGCTGAACTTTGTTTAAATTGCAGGCGTATCTACTTGAGTCTATCGAGCGCGGTTACCTTACTCAATTCGGTCGTGTTTATGATATATCTCTATTTGATAATGATCACAGCTTGTGGCGAAAGAGGTCAAGCGGCTAAAGATAAAAACAGCAAACGATTTTCATTGTTTGTTAGATAGCGTAACTGCTTTAGTCTATAAGAAGTTAGTAATAGAAAATATCTAACTAGAATATTTTAGCGCATTACCATTTCACAATCTTCCCACGTCGTCCGGTTGTTCTGAGTACTATTCAGGTTCGATTAGCGATAGTCCTCAAGTGCGTCCTAGCAACTGTCAATTGGCGCGTTTCGGCACAACTTTCTCATTTATCGTAGATTGCGTCATTTGTTCAGAAGCTCGCAGAATAACAGTAGAACAAACAATGATTTTGTTGTCATTCTAATCCTTTCTCAAATCAAATATGGAGAGAATTTCCCTCTCCTTTCCATCCTATCAGTCGCTAATACTGCACCAATTATTGACAGTTATTCTCAGTGTGCGGTCTTCCTTTGCCTCGCCACACGCGCACCACCCTTTCGTAGGCTTACTTGTTCTATCGCGACACATCTTCATCCCATGACCGTTGCGAGACTATAAAGCACATGTAACAAATATGTCGGAATAGTATAATGAGTGATCATGATTACCAACAAAAACTTACCGCTGATTCGACCGCTCAATGGTAGGACCTATAAAGGACCGAGTGATTGCACGCGCAATAAACATATAGAGAAGTGTCGCAGGGAGGCAATTATAGACAGACATTCAGGATCGATGCGGCTGTTCGCACAGACTCGATATTTAACGATAGAAATTCAACCGTGAAGCTGGCCTGGTGCCATCGGCCCTTCAGCCAAATGAACTTACCATTACGGTACTAAATACTTTATCGGCGGTTGCAATAGCAATTGGTCATCTCATCGCATCGGGCACCGTATCAGTGCGAGCCAAAAGCGATGGGCGGATCCTGAATGACATTCGAAGTGAGATAACGACGTATCCGAGCAACCCCGTCCCCCCGGGGAGATTGCTCAACGTCAGCTGCTAGTCCCATGTCGACAACCCGGCAAGTGCCTCCTGCGGTCCAGGAAGTTCCAGTGACAAGACGCAAATGTTCTGTGTCCTTCCAGGTTGAAAGCTCTGTCAAGGAATTTACTGGGTGGTAAACCCCTCGAAATTGTCAAATACCAGTAATATAAACGAACTTAGTTTCTACAGAGTCTAAGTTAGATACATCGGAATCAGTTGTCTTTAGGGTTTGTAATTATCGCAAGCTCAGGGAGCTCCTTCAGCCGAACCTTAAATATCGTGCCGCTATCTGAAAATGCCTATTACGGCAAGTACGCTGGCGTCAAGTTAGCGCAATAACAAGTCAATGACGCCACGGTTGTCATTTTGGCGCATCTCCTCCTTAGGGGACCTCAATTTTATTTCTTTGAAAATTTGGACGACTCACTGAAGCCAGTTTGTAGGTGTACTTTATAAAGCATTATATGCCCGTATTAAGCAAAGGCTGCTTTTGTCTTGCTTTCAGTTGCCCAGTTGGATACAGTGCGAGCTATCCTGCACTAGACATCCGTAATTATATGGGCACTCACGTCTAAGCTAATAAAGTTTAGCGATCGGCTGTTAGCCTTTGATTGGTACCTTCATGAATCATTTCGAGACCGATATTTTCCTGATTGGCAATAATGGCTTTGGTCTAATCCGGTCTAGTTCCGAAAAGATAGTTCTGTCACGACAGCTGTGACACAGTTTAGGGGGTGTGCTGTTTTTTAGGTGAAAATAACTGAACTCTCTGTGCACCTCTCAAAATACGAACGTCTGTGTCTTTGTGCTATTAGAGATTCTATTTTTATTTCACTTGTTTCTCTCTTAGTAGTCCGCGCTTTCATTAATAAATCGTGTTCTCTGCGCGTGTCTTCCGCTTCATGCGGCCTTGTATAGCTGCTCGTGTCCGCCCGCATATTTGTTGTCGGCCAAACTGACATTGAGTACATATCTCCGAACGGGCAGCGTGCTCCCTGCACGGCTTCTATAGCTACACGGACTCTTCCTCTACGCCACTGAGCCTTCAGGACTCCTTTCCGTTGGCCTGTATCTCGCTCGTAACAACAATAACAAGGACTTTGTATTATGTCTCTTACTCATTAGCCAATTACCAGTGGCAATATGAATTATCCAACCGTTACTTTGTTGATTACTAACTCCTCGTATTCTGTACCAAGTGGTAGTTTCATAACGGTTCTTTGTTTAGCAAGCTATCTCTTATTTCTTGGTAATAATACTACTCCTCGACATTAGATCCGACAAAATGTCTATGATCTGTTTACCAATTTGATAATGCTAGCGACTGGCTCATTTAAAAAAAAAATAGCAATCTTCATTGATATAATGAAGTAGGCCGTCATCCGAAACATCAGCGAAACTATTCCCGCGCCTCATTCTTCCTAACGCCTTCTTTCGCCTTCAGGCCTCTATATTAAACTATATGCTATAGTTAATAATCATGCAACTAGTGAATGTGTACTGACAAATGGCTGGATACTGTAACATACGTTTGTATTTGTGACTTACTCCCTTGTCGTTTTTCGATGAACTTGCTGATCGCATGCTTCCCTAGATTTCTTCATGTGCCAAAACGATTTAAAAAGCTAGCACTTTTATGTGGAACCTAAGTATATTGATATGTGATACGGTAATTATATGTCAGAGACCAGTTGCTGCTAGACAGAATGTAAATAACAGTAACACGTTAAAGGAAGACGGCAAACCTTAGGCTTTGCGATGCTATTAATGGCTAGGCTACGTGCGTTGCGGCAGTCGCTGATTTCATCGCAATAATGAAAGCTCAATTTTAAACTATTGCCTGGCGATCCTGTTTTTTTGTCACTTACTTTGCTCCTCACTTGACAATTACTAATATATTTGTCACATAATGACCTCTGAACAACCCCAAACGCACGACATCTCAGCGCGGCATTCTAAAAAAAAACCGTCTGTGTGGCTTGTATTTTGTGTACTTTCGTTGGGCTCTATCTATAAAACATTCGGATTCTATCTTTTAATACAATTTCGGATTTGGTAGAGATTTACGTTAAACACAAAAGCTGAATCGTTTTAGACTTGCTTATGCTTTCTCTCCCTTATGTGATCTTATTATGTGATTTAGAAAATTGTATTAATATCAAAAGTTCCAGTATTCCGATTGTAAAGCCAACGGCAAGGTTGAGTCTGTGACAATCCATTTTGACATCAACTTTGGATTTGATGCTTAAAATTGAGAACGCCATAAAACATCTATTATCGAGAGGAAACCGGCAGTTGCCAACGCGGTCGATTATACGGACCGGTGTGTTCTGTTTGCAAAGTTCAGTGTGTGGAACTTAAGCCGATAAGTGTCACCGAAATTTATTGAAGTTAATGCAAGTGCACGTTGTTATTGATACCCAGTTACTGACGTACTCCGAATAAGTGTGGGCATCGTGTAAATCGAAATTGGCTAATATTTCAGACGGCCTATTAAGCGGCTCCCGCTGCAGAGGTGTAAGCGCCCCGGGCAAACATGTCTTACGAGCTAGTGGGAACCGGTCAGACTGTTCGGACTTTTGCCTGAAATAGGTCATAATTTCCAATTTTAAAAATACGACACTTTAAGCGCTCGACGAATACGGCAAGCGTTTCGAAATAAAAAGGTCAAGCAGTTATGAGTCTACTAATACTCTCTTTCTTTTAAGGTAAAAGGAAGTAGGGTTCCTTTAGATTTTTTTTTAAAATTTCAAACCGTTTTTTTTTTTTGATAATAGCTGTAAAATTATTTGCTTCTAGATTAAAAGGTTCACGCAGTTTAAGATCTTCCGGATATGGCTTATAGGTGGGCGTTACTGAAAATCTAACCTAAAATGAAGCAGAAACGTACAAAGAAAATTCGTAGTACGTCTGAAAAGCGCGAGGCTCGCCTAAAAGTACCTACTTCGTAGCCTTTCATAACTTTTCAATAAGCAACACTGTATAATTAATTATCTTCGAACGCTTCAACCTATCAGTAGGGAATCAATGGTTGACTTATACGTTGACACATATGTTGAGTTAACGAATACATGAATGTGCTTGACCTGAGTTTGACCTTTGTGAAACCATGTTAATGTGCATTGCAACGATAGAGAATTAAGTACATGGCCAACAATTAGTCTTCTATGGATGCCGGAAGAGCTCATGGGTGGGTTAATCATCATAAGCTCTCCAAAATCTGCTACACAATGGTCTTGCGATGGCCGGCGTAATCTGTTTATGAAATGATGGGAGAACGGAATAGGGTGAAGTAGACTTCACTATCTAGAATAGGTTAAACGGTCCTCACAGCATTGTGGCAACGGTTCTGATCTTATTTAAGATTGCTTTCTTGGTATCTTACTTCGGAATCTGTGCGCCTGTCACAATAACTGTCTTCAGATACACGCGCTAAGGGAAGGGTTTTAATGGTGTTCAGTGGCTTTTGAAAATAGCGTCAACTCATGTCGCAAAATTGACTACTATGTTTTCCTTTAAAGCGCTTCTTTATATACCTACACGTAAGATTTTAAGACCATAGGAAATAACTAAAATTAAGACAAAATTCTTCTGAAATACCTCTGTATTTTTTGCAGTTTCATATGCAATATTGAGGAATAACGTTACTCTGAATTACCAATATAGTAATAACGTTTTAGGAAATCATACCCGCTATTATTACTGGTATTCCTAGTAAACGTATATACCATGTCAGACAAAACAACAAACTATACACAGCTCATTTGCTTAGTGATTTCGGGCTTATCAACGAGAGCAAGATCGATTTTAGACCCAACGATGACCTATATATATATCTGAATCTTTGAAGAAAGATTAACGCAAACTCGTAATTCATTTTATTCAGTAAAAAAAATTTTGTTAGAGAGGGCATAACAACCATAAATCATCCTCAAAACAACGTATATGTAGACGCCTTGGTTAAGCTTGGCTAAATGTATATACCTGATTACTGAAACAAGGAAAGTACAAAGCACAATTAGATATTTAGATAGAATAACAAACTCTCGAAAAAATAGGAACCCTGCATACCCAAGCTGACTGTTATTCTTCTAGCTCAAGTAAGGCATACATCATCTGCATGTTTGGCCCAAAGTCTGTCTTATGACAGAAGTTACAAAAATTCCATAGAATCAAAAAAAATAATTACATAGTAAAGCAACCGATAAGAAACCGCAACGACGAGTGATATGACAGGCTGTTATAAGTCTACTATATCACAGTCAACATTGGAAATGAATAACTTTTAAACTAATCGGGCATAGAACTATGATTGTTAACGTGTGCTATAAGCACTCTCTTTTTACACGCATTTGTTGTCGCACCCTGACAGCTTCTTGTTAGCGATACACTCACCATTCACGTTCCTATATGTAATTTCTCGATCTGTGGATTCTCGAAGTAAATCCATAGTGATTTATTCTTGCCTATTGGTTAGCCTATTAGCCGCTTGCGCGGGAAACCTGGTAATCATACGGATTTGACTTCGGAGAATAAGCGGCTTGAAGCCAACGCCAACTTAGTAGGTTATTGAAGCACGGCGTTAAGACCTGGCGATTTCATTAAGTAACCAGTCCGCGTGCTTTCGATCGCCTTGAGGAACTTGAGGTGGCAAGCCATATCCATTGTTTTAGTGTCGACGAATACCTCGTAGTAGCAGGTATCTCTGATGTCTATTGCAAATATTGCCATCATTTTACGTTCGAACTTAGCGAAAACGATGCCGTTCTGTCGCCTGGCCTCTCTCTACCTAAAAGCACAGATTGAACCATGCCTCATCTATGGCGACCGTGTGCTTCAGGCGAGTGTTTTGTTGATTAAAGTTCCGCAAATTGCACGTAGAATACATCACCTGTATTTCTGACTGGTTTGCATTTAATTCGCGGGAAACTGTGAAAACATTTTGTGCTCATTCCGCATTATTAATATTTGGGTTTTAATTCTGTAGCAAATTATATGTGAAATGCTAGTTTTGGCCATCAGAGCCCTCAGATCCCAAACTATAATTTCGTGAAACGACTTCTCGTATTGCAGTAATATGTTCTTTTCCTTCAGGTCCTGACATCTGGTCACTTCCTCGCAAGTCTTACATACTCCAGCCTATATTTTTGAAGCGTTTGCACCATTCTCGTCCTCTATTTCCGCTTACGGCCTCCTTGTCTAAACAAACCGTCTAGAAAAACATTAAGTGTTTTTCCGTTTTTAATACCAACGCGAAAAATTGAGACTTTAATGCCAACCATATAATTGTCTATACATATTTTTTAAAATGCGTCATTTATATACTGCTGTGTGCCCTTATCCTATATAGGGCATTAAATAGGAAATTGATCTCCTATCTGGCAGTACGTCCTCAATTTCCTGGGACGAATTCACGAATCACCCTATGATATCAGATTCTTTCTGAAGAAAAAGACAGAGCAGCAAGTTCTGATTCCCCGTTATTGGTGGCACTACGTGCTATGCCCGAGTCCGACGAGTGTCGGTTCGCTTGCGGGGTGACGACGTATCAGAAACATAATCGGGCTATACCCGCCGCCGGTACTATTGACGGGCCTGCGATTTTCCTTTGTAACGTCATTAGCAATTCACTGGCAAATCTATCCGTCCGTAGTTTGATCTGTTTATTTCAACGAGTAGATACATGACCACCTACCTTAGAAGGAGCGCTACGTACCCGTGCGTAGAAAACGACAGGGAACACAGGAATAGGTATAGTTCCAGGTTAAAAATGCCGTCAACCAAACTGCGGCAGAGTTTTCTTGCCAATGGTCGCTCAGAATACACATCAGACAAAATCAAATACACATCAGCGCTAGAAACACACATCGGACAGAAACATCTTTCAAAGCCTCGTCGGGTAAAGCGACATTTTGAATGTTTCAAAAGAGGTTAAATTGTAGGGTTAATTAATTTTTTCTTATTTTTAATCCTCACAGTGATGTATAAAGCTCACGATCTGAACTTAAAACTGGAATTATTAGATCATGGTCCGAGAACTTAAAATTGACACCTAATAAACCGTTCAGAATTAGTTAGTGAGCTATCTCAATGATAACATACCTGCGAAACTTTCAGATTATACTAATTGTGTAGCTCAAGTTCACGCACGGTAGTCAGCTCCTGGTGATATGTTACGGTGTCATCATATTATAGGAAATCTGCTTTACTTTTAACTAAGTATTGCTCAATACATTCTATGTGCAACAAATTTTGCCCGCTATGAGGTGGATAGGTAGTTTCGGTTTTCAGATTCGACTCCCCACGATTGCTCGAACCACGAAAGAAATAATCCACGTAGACTAGTACGCGCCTTCAGCTCTACTACTTCAGCCTCTACATTTTTCCATAGACATTTGCACGAAGTTCACGCAAGAAGCCACAAAATATATTTGTTTCTCAATTATGAAATAATTCAAACTGGCAGCTGTCCTACTGTCTAAACATGCACCTATGTTATGAATGATCAAACCAGGACCTAGGTGCTCTGCAGTTAGACATGATACCTAAATAATCCGACAGACCTTATAGCTAACAAATTTTCAAGGGGCACGCGTTATAGGAGACAGATTATACTTCGAAATGTATCAAGCTCTGAGGTACTATACAAAACTTTTTACTATACAAAAGTTAATTTATTTATTCTTATTTCTATTATGATCCTTCCCCCTTTCGCATTTATTCGTATAGTGAACTAAGTACTGGCGAGACGACAGTAGCAGGAACTAGGATTGAGGATAATGGTTGCTTACTTTCGCCTGGAGGCTATATTTCAAGGATCCCGCGGAGTGCCACTAGTTTAGAAGACCTAATTTATTTATGTAATACATCAAAGAGCTCCATGTCCTATCCGGAAGCCAAGCGGTCTGCTGTTTCCCTTATCTGCTATGCGGTACGTTATTATCCCCCGTCTAGCTGGAGCCTTATCAAACGGATACCATAAAGGACGCTGTAGGGATGAACAGCGGATAGACAAATCGATTTCTCACAACTCAGTACTCAATTTGCGGGTTCCATCACGTCCTCCGACGAAAACCCGCAGACCACAATCCAGCTTTCGCTGTACACGATGCAAATGATCGATATTATATAGCCCACTGTCATTAGCAATTTAGCACCATCCTAGTAGCAGAAAATAACTCATTCTCTAAAACCTTTGCGCAGATAAACCTAATCATAGAAAACAAATGTCAAGCATATTATCCAAACTATGTTATTCAAATAACTAGCGTACAAAAAAATTTTCAGGTGAGTTCAGATTATACAGCAGTAAAAAGTAGGTAGCTCTTAGGAACTTTCGCAAGATACATAGGGAGCACCCTGCCCCAACTTTATGCCATTATTCGTTCTGGTTACAGATGCTGGTACAAGGAACACTGTGTATTGGCTTTACTGTTTTTTTCCATAAGCAACAAATCTTTGATCCATACATAAAGATTAAATTTTTACTTACATATTTTTCTATTGTTGTCGTTGTTTTTATTGCTATTTTTACGATATACATTTTTAACAACACTTTAAAAACAAATGCAGAAATGATCATTTGGACAACATGGAAATCGTTGGCAAAGATCGTCCATTGTTACCCTATCATCTATAGGGAGGCAGAGAATGAGTAGCAGATCGAAGTGCTTATGATCATATGGCTAATAATCCGCTATTTTTAAATTCGTTTCTTTTATACTAGAATACCTAGTAAAAAGGAAGATCTCGATTTGGTTATGTAAATTAAGTGATAGGTGGATGTTATTAAACAGGCGACTATTTGTCACTGCATTTTGACTCAGAATCCTCTTGTTTGTCTTGCAGCACAATCAGTCTTCATGTATGTTGATTTAAGTTATATCGCAGTAGGCACTGCAGCCAACGGTTTGAAATTAAAGCGAAATGCTCGTTCCCAGTCAGTAAAATATGAGGGAGCCTTAGTTTAGTTCTTAATATTACAAAGTGGCCTGTAGCAGGTCACGCTGGAAATCATGCTATTGAACCTTTCGTTTGTAGTTTGCAAAGCGAATGGCAACTGATCATTGGAGAAAAATACACGTTATAGTAGAAATGAGCCTTATTCGATAAGACGAAAAGAGACCTATTTGCCCGATCGGTTCAGATTGGTTTCTTTATTTGTTCAAAAATCATTATTTCGAATTTTTTTAGAACCTTTGCTTGAAAAACTACTGGTATAAGGTTTGTTCTTCGACATTGCGGAATATCATTGCCGACGATTATGTAGTCGTATTTGACAATAATCGTGCAGAAATGTGTTCTGGCGTCCTGGCAACAATTGATCAAATTCTGGTTAATGTACCTTTCAGTTCCCTTCTTTCTATTACTAGAGCTTGTTATTGACTTCACCATTTGATGTACAGCAGGAACGCCCACCAGTCGTTAGCTTTTATGTTGTTTCTCAGACAAGCAATTGTAAAAAAAGAACGATGAAAACAGCATTCTTTCGTTGTGTATAACCTTACTATTGTCGACTACTTAGGTGCCTGACGGTACCTCAGTGCTGCAGGATCTGCCAAAAAATCATCCACTAGTCGCCAACTTCGAGCCTGCTCGATAACACGCTCTTTTTTCGCGAGATCTTGCACCGGACCTCATAGCTGGATGTCATGCTTATTAGCGAAAGTAGCATAGTAAAGTGAGTTATTCGCACTATTTTTTTTTCCAAAACTGCAAATTATTTAGTTGAATTTTGAATTTGAAGATGCGAAAATTCCTCTGACGATTTTGGAAATGCATGAGACACTGTAGTATAATATGGCAAAAGTGAACTACTTCTAAGGTTTGGCATTTTTGTATGGAACAAACAATGGAACAAAACATGTATGGAGCCTAAAAAAATACTTTCCCTACAGGTGACCTTCAACCTTCTACAACAGATCTCGGAGCCGCTGTTTAACTTTGCTTCAAAGACATACAAAGTAGAGGCCGACTACGAGTAGTCAGGAGGTACCTAGGGAGAAAAGCGGTATGTTGTTTTTCCTTCTGTTCGGATTTTTAGAGGATCAAGATGTAACTAGGCTCTGATTCAAACCTTACGCATCTTTGCGTAGACACTTTCCGCTAGTAGACGGCACATACACTTGTGCTGGCGGATAAGGTAGCTTCATCTATCGTTTATCGCCTGTATCGGCGTTTCAAGTATCAGTAGAACTGTACATACCGTAGACGATAAGATAAGCGGCATTATGGCATTTCTAACAAAAAAGAAAATTATGACTAAAATAGATACTTTCTCATCAAAAGCTTTTAGCCAAAATGCCGACTTTTGAGAGTAGCCTATTTTAGTTCTACGTATAAAGTGGTGTTCGGCGCACACTTTTCTATCCACGCAATTTCAACAATGGCACCGAGTTTTGTTTGCAATTGTTTATTATAAAATTAAACATTCTAACACGTTTAATCGCGCTACAAATGGCACCTGGAACACGCCCAGACGTGCAGGAACACGAAGGCTTCAAGCCATCTGTCAGCAACAGATAGAACTAGCGACAGTAGAAAGATATCACATTCAGAATTGATTTTGATATAACAATGCAATGCGTCTACACATAGATATTCATTAAATTTTTTTTTACGACTTCTGACTGTGTCTTCCAAGCAGATCTCAATGCCGTTATTCCAGCGGGGGTCTACTCTCTCTCTATAGTGGACAATCTCGAGTGCGGTATTGACAAGGTATACCAGGTATATATAGGTTTCGCCACAAGAAAAAAACGCAACTTTGTACTATGTAGTGTTTATAACTCAAATCATCAATGTTATTTCAATGATTCTTTTATAAACTTAACTGAAGGCCAGTCTTCCGTAGTTAAGTGGAAAAGAAAGATGCCGCATTTTTAACTCTTTCTTAACATTTTTATGCTAGAGCAAACACTAATTTTTGGCGCTTTATATATAAAGACACATCTGGTTTTTGTTAATTGAGTCTAGTGGCTGATCTCCTAGCATTCAGGATAAGGAATGCAGCGCCTCTTACGGCATTCCCAATAATCCTTCCCAAAAATGTTAGCTTTCGATAGATTTGTTGCTGTTGTAAGCCGGCGTAAAGACTTAGGTTTGAATCAAAATTGTTGTGGACGACGTATTAAAGCCGTATATATCTGTTTTACGGCACTGTGTTTTCAAGTCAAAATGCTATGCTATATCTTACTATATATAAGATCTGCTCACGGCGCATTTCTTAGATTACGCATTTGGTTATCAGCTGTCAATGGAGGTGTTCCATGAAATGTTCCTTTATAGGACCGTTTTCTCCCAAAACGCATGGTTAGCTAGTCCCTTGTAAGCAACTAGTAGCTGCCTTTAAGGAAGGGTTATCGTTGATTCTCGCGCGAATCTGTTTACTTGATTTGGTTCTATTTGGTAGCCTGATAAGATGGCTAGCCATTTCTTATCGGTAACCGTTTCAAAGAGGCGCCAAGAGCCGAAGGAGAACATGTACTCGCCGACTGGTAAGTGAATAGCGTCCCGTTGTTTTGCCTTTCGAAGAGTTGCAGGATTATAGAGTCTTGCCAATTTATACTTTAATTAATGGCTTCACTGACTGAACGTGGCACAGAGATCAAGGAAATGGTATGTTTGATACAAGTAAATGCGCGACGAGTATTTTTCGCCGTATTTATAAATTATATTAACGGTTACAAAGACGACAAAAGCAGAGAAGATACCCCCTGAAAATGTATGATGAATGGTTTCGCCCGAAAATTGCAAGGAGATGCCACTGACTGTCAATCCGCCTATTGACTGAGTCGGCAAGTTTAGCTATTTTATCAAGAGCAAAGAAGTTCCCCTTCGACAAATAAGTGGTCGCTAGTTGCTTCAGCTAAAAATGCTACGTAACAAACTAGAAAACCCGGAGGAACTAGAAACAGAAAATGTATGCTCTCTTTGAGAAACACCATACCCGAGAAAAATGAAAACGTATTGGTTTGACTTATGAATTATGAAGTAACAAAGGTAGTACTAAATGATGTTATTGAACAGTTGAGATCTTTTTAAATTTCAATTCGATTTCATTGTATCAATGTTAAGGTACTGCGATCAAGGGTCATTTCAAAGTATTGATTTATACCGGGCGTTTTCTTAGTGCTTCGGACGCGGTGAACGCACTATTGAGCGTGCAGACCTTTCCATCTAGAGTCTGGTAGAACCTCCGCGAACTTCTAGTAACTTAAAAAAAAAACCGAAGTAATGAAAGAAAAACGTCCATATTGGTACTTTGAATACCCTAAATTTTCCTAGAATCCTCTTCTTTTTAACGATATATTAAGGTACGAATACCACCTCCTTCATATGGTGAAGTCTGATCGAGGGGTGAGGAACAACCGTTTGCGTCATTTGTCAGCCTAAGCCAACAACAGGCCAGTGTTTCAGACTGGTGGTCACAGTAGGCATTATTTTATTTAGACAACCCTGTCAGTTTTATAAGATAGGAGGTCTTCTTTCAAACGGTATTAACGGTCGGAAATTCATACCTTATATCTGTAAAGTAACAAAATACATAAATGATGTTGGCGGGTTAGGATTGTTTAAGTGTGAATGTATTTAGTGAGATTTTACCTGCTTACAGTAAACACTTTCCTTAATAATACCTTCGGATCCGAGGGGCATCATTTAGAAAAAATACTTCGCTTACTTGTATAGAGTAAGTAAATCGAAACGGAGAGAATTCTCAGAGGATTTTCCATTTCATACTGTCTTTGATTTATTTATCAATAGTCAGTTAAAATCCCTATTGTATTTGAGAAAACTAAATTTTACCCAAGCTAAAGAAACCTAAGCTATTTTATTAATATCTTTTTCCACGCACGTTTTTCTAAAGTGGCCCTTTCATACCTCTTTCCCATTATTGAAGTGCTTTAGAGTCATCGTTTTTTCGCACCATTTATTGATGGACGGCTATGACGTATTAGAGAGAAATGTTGAACGCTCAGACTGATCCCTCACTATAAACCGAATCGCAAAATACTACTATTGTGTGCTGTGTTTCCCTTATCGACGTTGCTAAGCTGGTAATACTCTAAAAAGTCTGGTAGAGTTTACAGAAGCAAGGAAGGGCCCTTGCCACGCAGATTGCCTTCGTTTCTATGGTTCTCTTCGTCGATGACATTTCGACGCATTGGCAATATATTTCTTCGCTTTTGCGAAGTCCCGCTTGCCACCTATTTCGTCCTTAAGAAAAATAGAACCGCTGGAAGCAGCAGTAGAACTATATATATGGTACAGAAATGAAAGCTAGAGGTTATTCCCGTTTTCGCCTATATCATCCTCCTTCTCCCGTTTTTTGCCTCCCATCGCTGTATCCCATCTGCGTATTGAAGTGACGTTTCTGTTTCTATCATTTAAGTACAACTGTAGTCCTGTAGAGGTCAGCACTGCTTGCTATACGAAACGATCTCAGATAGTAAGATAGTAATATCCATTACTATGCGCTAGAATAAAAATACGTACGACATATGTTTTTTTTTTTTTTTTCTGTAAAACGCTGCACATCGTTGGCGGAGCGGAACGAGTCAAGTGTTTCAACTGCTGAGATTATATCTAACCATAAAATGTTCAATATATATGCTGATATCTCTTTTAATACATATCAAGCTCAATGCGGAACACTGGCAAAAACTCTGATTATGTATAATCCTTTTTGTTAATGTAAACTTTCAATGCGGTCGACGTTATCCGATTCATCTTACAAGGCATTTTCTTGCTTGATGCTCTTGATAGGATCAACGTATTGTGACTGTTCATTGATATAAATGTATTTTAACCAGCTAGCAGTCAGCCACTTATAGTACGTTGGCACGGTGAGATTTCGCAAGAAATTTCTTCACTGAACAATGAAGATTCGCAAAAGACTACCGCAGGTTGTCCCGACGGCGGTAGACAGAGCTGATAACAACAGAGTAAAACTTTATTCAACAAAAAAGTGCTGAGCACGATAAGTGGATTGAGTTTCACTTATTTTGATTAAGGGCCAAGTAGACAAATATTTAAGCGGAGTAAGATTCTGGCAAAAGCTTCTTCCTTCTATAAATACATCTAGTAGCTCTCTACCAACGAAACACCTAAAGATTGATTCTTTAAACTGCTAATACTTACATTCTGCTCTCATATTAGGGGTTTCAGACGGACCGAGCTTATCTTATTACTACGGGCCTTAGGAGGGATGTAACTATTCACACCGAGTAACGTAAAAGTAGAACTGCTTCAGGAGCCCCAGAAGAGCTTAAATACGATAAAGCTACGATCGTTCTAAGCATTTTGAAAAACTTTATCGAAGTTTTTCGATTTATTTTATCATTGTAATCGTGACTAATTTAACTTAATAAATACTTTTGTCAGTAGCAGAGAGTGGTCAACTCTATCGAAGGGATTGTTTCGGTTAAAGTAAATGCAAGTGTAACCCTTTAGAGCGATCAACACATACGGCCCGATGCTGAGTCATATCTCATTACTAAGTACCAATGGAACGAGCCGTACCGGAGGAAATTATTGTACCATTTATTAGTAAGCTTGGAACATTGTAAAACTAAGACTGTCTCCAAAATATATACATTTAATTAGGACGTTGGTATACTGAATGGTTGTTAGTGGCGCTGGATCTGCAATCGTTTGTAGGAAAATGTAAGGCAGCAGGGGAAGCAAGTCGGTTGATCCTGAAATAATTGCACAACACAAGCTTTATGTGCATTGCGTTCACATACTCTCAGTTATTAACGAAGAAAGAGGAGCCGACCTATCACGCCGAGGTATGAGGCTGTGCTTACATCAGCACGACGTACTTTCAGCTATGCGTCGATCAGGCTCTGGGTATCCGATTTAGCAGAATCGTCAAACAGTAGAAGCCAAAGGTGGCGCCAATACTATGATCATATCCTAGAAGGGTGTGAACCAATAGCCATGTTTTCAATCATGTCTTGTAGCACGTAACATCGAAGATGGAACCCCAGCAGTAAATAGGCTATACGATAATCTTGTAAAGGCAACGATTTATAAATGAAACTTTTTGGAGTCGTTCATCAGGTAGTGCGAGGGCAGTGAAAATCGCCAGCTAGCACGAAAGGTAATATATCAATGTGCGAACAGCACAAAGATCGTTGGCCAATTCAGTATCGATACATGATTTTTTTTTCATTTTTCTACTATCGATTTTTCAGACAGTCCTGTTTTTTCTCCGAATTTCGTTTATTCGACTTAACTAGAGTCTGATTGATTCAAACATTTCATAGAGGGTAAAAATCAAGAGTAACCTAACAATGTTTTCTGTGCCTGAAGCTTGAGTGTCTCAAAATCATAAACGGGATACATAATACTATAGTTTAGTCAGTTTTATATTAGTTTCTCATGCTCGCATTTAATGAATGTCCTTCAAAGCATCGTTTCAGCAAACAGAATCCCAGTATGAATATTGAAACTCACGCTCAAGCATGACGACCAAGACAACGCGTAATAACCAATTAGAAACACTGCGAAACAATTAGAACCACATATCGTCTCACGAAATCCAAATATCGGTAGCTCGGTAAAATAATAGGGACATTACGTAATAATTAAACAACTTCATTATAGGTGGTGTAAAATACTAACTATTGACGTCTTTGGCATAGTGGCACATTCTAGCCGACTGTCCATTGAATAAACTAGAAATGTAGGCCAAAAGGCCTTTATCTATCACAAAAATTTAGATAAAACGCTTCTTCACCTACGTATCTTTCTAGAAAATGATTAGCTTCGTCTACTTCAGCCGTTTCGAGCGATAACCTTAGCTGTATCAATAGACAGATGACGTTGTTGATGATGATGGGATCGTGCTAGATCCGAACAAGCAGAACATCAGCTGTGTTTTCCCAGTATCCCTATATAGGAGTACATCGTAATGTTTCCTGCTATCTTTTAAGAGGTCGAACTAAGCCAATGGCTATTGCAATGTATTACAGCTGCGATCATTTTTTGTTAGCGTTCTTATTAGAGTTTTTCTATGTAATTACTGTTTGAGAGGTTGGAAGCATATTGATGAGATTTATGCAATTTGTGCCCAGCGCGCGACGATTGGCCTCTGCCTGCCTGCACCTTATACAACGCCTCTGTGTACATAGTTGGTTGCTTTGTTTAGCTTAGCGTTTGCGTTCGTTAAGGAAGAGGTTAGCAGATGGGTGGCACAATAAGAGGATTATCTCCACTCCCCGTTTTTCTTCCTCGTACCCCCCTCGCACCTATTTATCAGCTTTTCCTGGTGATGCCTGTACGGTTTGATGCGAATCCGTTTGGCTGGCTTTTACTGATGTATAGTGAAAGCTACATGAACGCCACCTAACCGTTTGCCACGTTTTCTTCACGTTATTGTAACAGGAGTTGGGATTGCGGTTCAATTTCACTTGAAGAACTTGTTGTCCGGGCAGGGGATTCAATATTCATGCAGCACAGAACAGAGACAGCAGTTACAATGACTTAAATCATACAGTAACGTCGACAAATACAAACTATGGCTATTGGCGTAGTCTGGTGGCATATGTAGAAGTCGATAGGCTTCTCACAAAAACGAGCCGGTTGCGACAGTGTGTTTTCCATGAGAAGGCGTCATACAGCCAAAGTAAATTATATGATATGGTAGATCTTCTGTAGTGTGACGCTTCGCCTACCCTAAGCGGTGCTGGTGCTGGAAATAAGAAGAGATCTCAGGATATGCGGCAGGAAAAAAGAGTTCAGTGTCAAACGAGGTTTCTCGGTGGGGTTACTTCTGGTAGTAACAGTGCAGTAATTTCACTAGATTTCTACAATGCAGCAGATGAACTTTTCTTCATCACTAACGGAGGAAGCGTTTCATACGTCAGGCCTTATAAAAAAAATTGTATAACATTCAGGTCTTTGTAAACGCCAAGGACAAACGTCAGGGGTCCACCGTAAGCTTTTATGCTTTACAGCAGGTACATGGAGAGAGATATACACCTTTACAGCATCAATTAAGATAGATGTCGTAAGCACTCCAACAGTGGTTCTAACATGAAATCTATGGATTTATGAACCAAAATATGATCAAATCAGTTCTTAGAGTCAAGGCATGTAATAGAGCCGATTAGTGGGTAGAAACAGCAGTACTTAGAACGACTTCATCGGGAGTGAAAAATTAAGCCCGTAAGGCAATTCGATGAGAAAGATCTTATAATTCATTTTCAGTTAACGACAGAAGTGTATCACAATCTGACATTGTCATTTACCAGTATGGTAGGTAATACACGCGTTTACCAGTACCAATTAAAGTGTTTCAAGCTTCTATGTAGGCAGATTGTTACCCTACTTTTATTGTCCATAGAGAATAGCTGCATTCTAATTATTGACACCGAAAAACGGCCGCGTAATTGCCGACATGCATGATTCGTTTACTGCGTGGACGATTGTACGTATGAGAATAACTAAATGGAGCAGGAGTATAAGTTTCCTTCAGCAGCAAACCTATTGACAATGAGATGAGGTAGCAAAAACTGTGAAGAATAGGGCTCAACAAGCCTGAAGATATAATAGCAATATTTGCAAACACCCCATTCGAAACATTCCTTGTTTGAGTTATATATCTTTTATCAATTTTATGTTAAACTTCGACGATATAGTTGAAGTCGTAACAAAATATTTCGATGCACGGTACCTAATATCGTACAGATCATAAGAAAAGATATGGCCAAGGCAGGTTAGGCTCAATGTTTTTAGTGACTAAATACCTTTGCGAAATTTCCTAAGAGCGACACGAATGATAATATATGTACGTATACAATTATGTACGCACACATCGATTATCATAATATTATTACAACTAATAGATATGTAGTAGGAATATAGCAAAGGATATAAGTTAATGTTGGGAATATAGCCATGGTGTCAAAATCATGAGACTTTCTTCTCTCAGGACCTTCCTTTTAACGAGTGCGCATTAGCTAAAAACAATTGCCAAACACTGAAACTTTTCAAATTTCGATCATCATTATCTTTCGGTAGTAGGTAGTTTTATGCCGTCTTGTTTTGGCGTTTCTAACACAACTACCCTCTCAACGTTTTGTCTCGAAGGGAAATGATTTATCTATGCGCATCTAGTCCTTCATATTAGTTAGAAACAGTGCATAAGGATTAGGGGTACAGAGCTTCAGATGTCAGACTTCAGAAATCAAAGCTTCCCTTGATTTCATTCTTTGCAGGAGTCTGGCAGCGAGTGCTATTTCCATGGGCGACATACTTCAATCACTATTGCACGCGGCCCAATACTGTTTTCATTAGTGGGACGAAAGCGGGATAGTGGTTCTTGCTAAACATGCGCAACTCTCTGTCTCGGATTAAGTTCATTCTGAATTTGAAATGAAACAAACTTCGGGTAATTTGTCTTACGATCGAAAAAATCTTCTAGTCGTAAAAAATATAATAGAATCTCCTTGTTGTCTCTGGTTTTACTATTCTACGAGCCTAACTTGAAGTATCATATTGAACTACTTTAGCAAGCACTCGTGTTGTTGAAGCAAACTTTCGCTGATTCTATTTCACCGATGGCAGGCAATTCGTTGAAGAGCTTCGTGCGATCAGTACTGGCAAGCAGAGCTTTACAGGAAGCTTCACAGTCACGAGTCAGGGCGGAACCAACGTATAATCTCAGCGAGATATTCGACATGATTTCCAAGTTAGATTAGCAAAATTCTATTGGTTTCAACAAGCATCCCCTAATCAAAAAACACAGCTCAATTGAGAAGAAGTGCTGCAGCAACGTTCTGAACATGTAATTTTTGAGAACCTCGAAGCGTAAAAGTAGTTATCTGAGCTTTTGCTGGTGATACATTCACGCGATAGTAACATAAACTGAGCTACTTCGATGGACTTAACAACATCGTCATAAACAGTGTTCATCATTAACTTTGGCGTATCTAATGTAACGTAAAAAATCATCACAGCGACGGCAAACCTTGTTTGCATTTAATATTTTAAACCGTAACAGAAACTACTATTCGATGGATAGAAATAGCCTGATAGGATTCTCGTTCTCTTTTATATTTTAATAAATCAACCTCTTTATTTTCGTGGTTCCGACGATGCAATGTATCTAAATGGCAATTTGAAAAGCGATAGCTTAAATGTCGAGGCTTTATAACTGGATAGCGTCGATCTAGTATTACGACCTATTCTACAACACGGTTGTATGATTAGTATGCATGAGCCAGCTTAATAGGGGAAAAGATCTGACACGCAACGTGGCGAGACCCGTCAACTGCGTTGCTACGTGTTTGTTGGACCTGCCGCTACTCTAGTCGTTCATTACTACTTAGAATGAGGTTCGGGTTATTTTTAGCGCATATCGTTGCACTAGCTGCTGGTTAAGTTTCGGTCCCACGTAACTTGGACCATCTCCTACACTCTCCGACGACCACTTTGGTATCGACTGGTAAGTAGGCAGGCGTTCTAGCGCAAGCTAACTCGTAGCATCTGACGCAACCGTGTTAAATGCGGCAGTCCTCGGAGATTGCCCGCTAAGGGCTAGCATAATGCCTCTCCATCTAGATGGTTCCTCGAAATCACCTTTTCTTTTGGCTCTCGCCGAAGACTAAGTTATTCGCTACTCTGCTGGGACGTCACCATCTCCTAAGCAAGCATAGGTTATACGGTACGGAGCGAGGAAGAGGGCTTGTTGTTACAGATCAAGTCAGATGTTTTGTTCCGACGAAGCTCGCTCAGAGTAGATTCGACTTTTTGCTTTTGGAGGTCTCTCTACTGAATCCTTCACAGAGATGAAGCATTAATTAAGGTTTAGGTAAAACTGTGGGTCACGTTGGACAGTGACGTGTCTCTTCGAAGTGCAGCACGACAAAATCTATATGGACCAGGCAGTACGTTAGTTATATTAATGCGAACCAACCAATTTCATGGATTCCTTACGCTTTTTGCCTACCGTCATTAGACGTCGCATCAAATAGCTTTAAATGTTCTCCTGGCCAGCTGAAAAGCTGCAATAGGCTAGGTAAGTAGCCTACTACCATTCACGAATCACCGCTAAGGGTTTTTTCTGACCGATTACATATGATCAGGCCGCTCCTCGTCGTCAAATGACATTGGTTAATTACTACCACAGCTAACGACCCACTGAGAGAATAGTTACACGCAAGCCTCTCTAGCTCGCCAGGAGTCCTTTATCTAAATTCCGGCGACTGCAGTCGCAAGATAAATCGCGTTACGCAAAACTATTGGCTATACGATTGATCCTGAAATCTTAGCGCAATTAGATACGGAAATAAATCCTTTAACACGTATAGAAAAACGTTTTTTTTTTATTTCACCAGTACTAAAATATCTTGCTTTAACTCCCAAAAATTTTTAGAATAAATATATAATAATAATAATAAATAAATGAAAATAAAGTTTCAACCACATGCATTTTTGCGACCTTTACGGATCGTGAGATGCGCTTGACGAGGTTTCGCAGCACCTGTCCTATGACTATTGCGCAATGACAATGTACGTTATTTGGTAAACACACGAGATTTATCCCATCTAAAACTAAAGTACAATAACTAATTCGAATGATTATGTATGGAAGATATGCGCCGAATGAATTTCTCGATATCTATTAATCTATTACAGAACCAATTGGCTCTAACCTAGACCTCGCTTCCTCTGCAGTATCAGCTGACCCACCTGCTGCTCGCCCAGTACAGGACCGACAGCCGAATACAACAAGCTAGTTCAAACGAATGTGCGTCTCTTACAAATCATCCCCGTTCTTGTACTATCAGATCGGTAGCAGAACGTTCAGCCGTTCTAAGGCACGTTGCTGTTATTTGCTTAGTTCGATCATAGGAACAACGACCAGGCGCGACGCTTATTGGTAAGGGTAACCCGAATAGTCTCACATTCATCCATCCATTCGAAAAGACAAAGGCATCCCTAGGGACAGGCAACCATATTGGCGAACAAAGTGACCCGTAGAAGCTCCATCTGTCTTTAGATTAAAACAGGGCAATCAACGCAGCAAGCACTATCAGTTGTCGTCTTCATCAACATCAATGCCGTCATATCATTTCGTATATGAAACACTTTTTACAAAGGACTTCTCACAGCACTTAATCTAATGTAACCCTATGTTTATTCACAGATCCATATATGTATATATATAAAGAACCTGGTTAAACTTCATTCAGCAATCAGCTCGTATAACGATCAACTAGGTACTACTTCGAGACCCTAATTGGCTACTACGTGCAATACAACCGTGGATGATTTTATATTATTTGGGTATGGGCTGTAGTATTGCTTTCCTGATGAAGCCCACAACGGCAAGGGATCTATAAATCTTCATGAGCGGCCCGACCGTGCCAAATAGAAAACAGGTGGCGGTAGTCGTTATCTTCTTGAACAGGTAATCAATGCCCTGCACGTCGAGTGTATTGATATAACGAGACTTTTTTGTTTCTGCGAATAGTTTCGTAGAATAGAACTCTGTAGGTTACTTTGGGCGACGATAATTCCAGATACAATAATAGGGAGTTTTTCCACGAATATTTAATTTCTTTTCACAGATGTTTATTTTTTGTTACATTGCCTATTAGATCTGACAATTCTTATTTATTAGCGAGACGAGTCATCGATACGAATGACCTAAGAATATTCATTTTAACATGGTCTCCTTTCTATTCTCCTGGCTTATGCTATGCCCTCATTCAACTCGTATGGTTTGACAATCTCTCGCAACGTGCACACTGCGTAACCTATACATGTTATAATTTTAGCCGTGGGTGTGCTGCATCTGTGTTTCTGATACAGAATAGACAGCATCGTGTCATTCCTTCACCAGTAATCGGTCCTATATATTTAGGGATTTTCTCGCTTATTCTAACTCTGGTCTAAACAAGTGAATAGCCGAGTCCGTAGGCTTCAAGTATTTTTTGCCTGTTCACGGATTAGAGCTCTGTCTGTCAGACTGATAAGCGATAACGACACTTATCTCGAAGAGCGGATTAGCTAGAGAATTCGCTTCTTCTTTCGCTGAATTCGTCATCCTTAGAATTGCCAGATTTATAGATATACGTTTTTTTTTTTCAGCATTTCGAATTTATCTAAGAAAGCGTCTAACGAAAATTATAAATTCGTAAAGCAAAATCGATACATTTACACAAGACTGATTATGTTTGTATAGTTGTTTTGGTAGTGCACAACTAGATCTGCGGAAAACTACGACATATAGGGGAATAGTATTTAGTTCTTTCAAGAAAACTTGCTTCATGAAAAGTTTCATTAACTTAAAGATCACAGACGACAGTTAGGTAGATACTCGTTTAAGGCCGTTGGGTTGGTAATACCACTTTCTACGTCGTTTATGAAAGAGTACAGAACAGGTTTTACTATAAACACTGATTTTTCTCTCCGACAAGAGGCAAACACGTAGAAGGCTCAGAAAGGCATTTTGAAGCCCCAATCATATCCAACCACTGTTGCTGTAAGGACACTGCAATGACCAGTTCATCATAGAGATCAAAATACGCAGCCTTCATCTCAACCACAAGAACCTTTGATCTTGTAACACGCGCCCACATAGTCCGACAATTTAGGTTAACATTAACGACGTGAGTCGTTACACAAATTATTGCTACATGAATACCCCACTGTTACCTACCAACAGATATGGGTTTCGTATAATAATAATTATTCTCCATCAAGAGATGTTCGTGTATCCATTCATTGAGATTCCGCTCTGCGTGACTGTCAACAGTCATTTCAGCCGCGACTTACGTAATAATCGTTCTTGGATATATAAAGACGTTACCGTTCGTAGAAAACTCTGCGCGGGCTATTATCACTGCTTAAATTGCCCCACAGGCCTCTCGCGTTACGTAATAAAGTGTTGTCGATCCTGAGCGCTAGCCAGACGAGGACATCTTTGAGGTGTTTCTTGCCATCTCTAGTCATGATGAAGATAACAATTTGAAAATCTAGGTACTCTACAAATACACTTTTTGATGAGCTCGTTTATTACATAGTTTTAGATTAATTTTTGCTGCTGCTGCTACGAAAATTTATAGCGTTATTAATTATAACTCTTCAAAGACCTGGGAGCACCAGTACTTAATATCCTACTACGTGTTTTTCCACCAACGGGATTCTCAGGCTTATTGATGCGAGATAACTATTTTCACTCATTTTGTCACACTGATGATCTATATTTTACGAATCCGTTCGAAGGTGCCGCTTGCCCTTTAGATAACACGCAATCTATGCAATCGATTTTAGCACAGGATGGTGCCCAACGAGAATGCACCTCTTCAACATAACGGTGCAGTTAGCTCGAACTCTGTGAGAAGCGCATTAGCACGACGAACATTTCCATAATTATTGAAATCTCTGTGGATATAGGAAGTGGACAGCCCCTCTTACCAACTGTAATTTCAGTCATAAATATTAATGCTTATCAGGTCCCAGGGTTTATGTCCTGATTCTCGGCGTAAGCACAAGAATAACACGACGAAAATCTCATTAAACAACATATGTAAACAGAAATTGAAGAAGTCGCTAGTCGATATGAACGCGAAAAATCTATGTCTAGACAATAGGTCCATTATAGGTTGGCGTCCTAGAATATGCCCAAGGTTGCAGTAAAAGAAAATACCTTATCCTTTACAAAGGAAATCAGGACGATTAGAAAATAGTCCGTTCAAAACTGCGGCAACGTCCGCCATGAGAACACCGGGAAAACGATAAAGACATAGCGTACCGACGTTAAAACAGTTAATCTTGTACAAAGAACCGATTTTTGGACGATAAATAATTCGATATGAAAACATTGATACACTACTATATTGTTATTAAGTGCGAATATAAATTATTTTTGGAAAAGATATGTCTTATGCACCGATAGCAACGGAGATTCGCAGTAGAGAAGAATTCTGTGTAAGGACGTAAGTGGCTTTGCCGCTTTTGCCTCCCGCCATTCATAATGTTTCTTCCATAAGTGAGATCGCTTCAGTCTGTGTCTATAACGTACATAGTGTATACGTATTTGCTACGGCTGAACTGGTTACGGAAGTTATGTATGCAGGCAGAAGACATCGGGAAAAAGTATTTGCAATAAGAAAATCCGAGAGCGTTCATCTTGTTGCAGTCCGGACGATTTGCACAAGCTGCAAAAGCCGGGGATTCCTCCGATGGCTGGCAAAATTCTTGTGTGCTGAATCATCCGAACGCTTCGATGGACAACGGTCGTTGTTCTCATAACAACAAATCAAAGCAATACGTTATGTCATCTGCAGTAAAAGTCTCTATTTTAATGTCCGAAAAAATTTTTTCAGGCCGTAGAAACGGCCTTAGGTCTTCTGCGCGACATTGCGAGGGTAAACTAAAGGGCTGGAGCATCTCTTGTTGAGAAATGGTCGATTGCGGAAACAGGAAGATTGAATATGGTTAGATTTTTCGTACCATAACCGCATACGTGTTCGTAATTTCAAGGTAGTTTGATGGAGACGCTAATTTCATCCTGAAAGTTCATGAACACCATGAATTTCCCACGTGGCCCTTGCGACTACCGTGTAAACACGTGGACAGTGACAAACTACATGTTGTTTTTTTTTTCTTTTTCACATGTAGTATTATTATTATCATTACTGACAAACAGACAAGATTTGTGTGTATTATAGAAAGATAACACTTTATGTGACTGGCTGGAGACTTTTAAGCCGCATCTTTGTATAGCCTGCTTAGGTACCCGTTGCTGTTGTCATTTTGATAATAAAACGCAACCTCAACGGTAAAACATTTGTGAGTTACCATCAACACACTGTGGCGGTTACGTGAATGTTTTATCAGCCTTCGTAAGCATTTTATTATAATTTAACAATACTGCGCACATTTTCCCAAACAGAACCCCTTTGAGCAATTTTACTATATGGCAACGCCATATAACCTATGCTAATGATTGAATGTCGATACTTGATAGATTAGCGGGCCAGCCAGTCATATAGTATGTGCTCTTATAATGTATTATTTGTACGCGGTACTAGATGTTTTTGTTGATCACTAAAGTTCGTATTCGGCAATTTAGTGTCTCTTTAACCACGCGCTATTCCAGCCGTCGGAATAAAAATTATTCTGCATACGTAATTGATAGATCCTCCGCTTGCCAAGCAGAGTTCTTTATTTTGCTTCTGATAAAAAAAATTATTAAGCTGCCTCGAGCAAGTCTTAAATTTAAGTAAGTATTGAACTTTACGCCGCCAGCAGGCGAAATGTGGCTGGTTTTCTAAAAACTTGTGAGTGAATTTACTTGAAGAGAAATGAAAAGATCTTTTCGTCTCGAAAATCAACGTTCAGTGGCCGAGTTTCTGTTCCTCGAAGGTCACAACGCTGCGGAAAATCATCGTGATCGTAATTAATGAAGATATTAGGCAAAAGTACCTTGGATGAAAGCAAGGTGCGTCAATAACGCAAACGCCTCAAGAGTGGAGATTGGACCCTTAAACACTTCCAAGCAGGTGATCATATGTTGGGAATCGAAGCACAAGAACGCAGTGTTGCAACTAAGAAGGCTCTTCGCAAAAGCAGGGGTCGGGGTCTAAGGGTTCTGTCGGCAAAACTGCGTAATGTAACATATTACAGAATTATAACTCAAATACTAATAATGCGGAAATTGGGTACAAAATGAGATCCCGGTAAATTTCCTTTAGGCCGTTTCGAAATACAAATGACGTATTCCACAAGCAATTGACGGAACTTCAGTCAACAAAAAACCCGCATGAAGCATCGGCCACCGTGGCTCAGTCTCTACCGCCAGCCTGAGAAAAAAAACAGACGAAATAATAGAATCGCTCTGATTCGGTGAAGTGTCGAGTAGGTTTAGGTGTAAGGTAATGGTAGCGCTTGCAGTTACGCGATACTCGCTAAAAATAAATCGCGAATCCGAACTAGTCGTGGGCCGTTGCTATGGCGATCGATAGTACGCACGCATTTTGTTTTGTTGAGAGTAACTAAGCTAAGCTTCAGCTACTTTCTGGATTGCATGAAAGCATATCCTGTTCACTTACCTAACATGCGATTACATTATAACTTCCATACCATAAAAAAGTAATCGATGGACAATCGTATCCCACTACCGATTTACCTCGAAAGCGACCGATTACATATGGGAACGCGAGTGGTAAGTATAGGGTGAAAGGAGACATCAAAGCGCTGGCGTAGCTATGTAAAGATGAAGCAAGGCACCTTTAGTATATATTAAATTATTATTCTGGCCCAACTAGTTCAAAAGTTATTCTATTCCAAGGTCCGCCGGATTCGTTTGTAACAGTTTAGTACTATAATAAAATTTCATAAATTTTAGGAGATACAGCCATAATGGCTTGGACGACTCGAGATGACTACCTTAAAGGTTGTTGTATCGACATCGTTAAATGGACATGGTTAAATGGTCAAAAATGGAAACAGCACCGACATGATGGCATATGGTCGCTGACGCCGTAGCAAGGGACGGAAAAGGCTTAACTGACGAGGAAAGACGTGTCTCGTACGGTGAGCAAGCGACCGACCGACCGACCGACCGACCGACCGACCGACCGACCGACCATATTCTGTACGGGGTGGCCAACACCGAGCTGTAAAGACTCCATGAAGGAAAGATGTCGGGTAAGTACTACGATGTACGGAAGTGCGAAAATTATAAAACCATTGAAGAACCATATGGTCCGCTAGGGAGACGACCAGCATGCGGGCATTGCAGCAAACTTGCAGGATTACTGAAATATTGAGTCGCGGAGAGCCCAGCCGCGCGTATCACATGGCTTGCGTCGAAGGCCGAGGGTTATGGTCAAGAATGTTAACAGCAAGTATCTCGGTCGCGGTTAGGGTGTGGAAGTTCTAGCTGCTAGCCGGTATATTGGCAGGCATTTCGAACAAAGGCCTAGTCCTTTTCAGTATGAACATATACCTAGAAAAAAGGAAATTCGAAAATACATTTAATAAGATAATTGAGAATGTATGAGTTTGTGTCACTTTTTTTTTCCCCACATAATGATCTCTAGGACGAACCTATCATCTACTAATACTCGATAATGCTATCTAATAATCAGAGGAACATATTTGTATCGAGCACTTTTACAGCTGTAGAATTCATATCGCAGCGCGAACGTGGAGTATTTATTCATCATACTGTTCACACTCCAAAAATATTGCACCCTGGTGTGCCTTATCTTACTGCATTCATTGCAGCATAATTTTTTATTTAACTTTCTTTCAGAAACACACGCACACAGATATATTTACCGATCATTAACCCTAACCTTAGATATCTCAGTCTTAAGGCTCATACATACACATATACATACGAATAGAAACAAATGTTCCGATCCTACGTTACGTCTAAGGACGTTAAGGAACCTCTCGCTAATTGAATCAGAGATAATGAGGTTATATTACGATCACTTAAATCATATTGTGTGCATGATATGCTGTAATATTTACGGACGCACATTTCAATTGGATCGTAGTAACCTTGTTCTTCAAAACGGATCTGATATATGACCATATAATGTAATGATATCTCTTAACACTTATTTCACTATATTGCTTTCGTCTGGAAAGACTCTGACCCACTATCAGCTATCTTACTATCATAAGGTTCATACTTCCACGTTTCGGGTAGTATCCTTCGGGCTGTTCCTTAAATTTCTCGACGAAAAATTAATTGTGTTCATCAAGTAAATAAAACGGTTTTTTGTGTCAACTCTTTGAGCGGGCTTGACTCTATTTTGTGCCGATAAATGGGCGACTGGTAGGTTTTCTCAGTAACGATGTAGGTCCGCAGGCGCTACCTTTATCCTTAATAGCTTCAGTACAGTATTTAATGATGAGCTCTGCAGGCTGCTAATCGATGTTCCTGGTGCCTTACGTACGCTCTGTTTAGTGCGCACTTTGGCATACATTGTATTTGTCGTCTACATACGTGAATTCATGCAATAAGTGAACTTACGTATTCAAAAGTTCGCCCGTTGAGACGAAGCGTGTCTGATTCGAGCAATCGTTCTGCCCAACGTAATTTCGTCATTTCTGTACTTTGTGTTAATTTCCAGTCCTATGACAGACGTAGGTGAAGACAGTTGTTAGGGCCTGCTGGATACGAAAGTGACTGTTTCTGTATCTGATGAGGTTATCTGCGTACGCCGTGATTTTGAGCAACAGGTGTCCACTTTTTGTCAGTTGCGGGAGCTCAGGTACGATAAGAGCAAATAGTTGAAAATTGAGTTTTCCCTGGACGAAACCATTACTCTATAGGGAAGGTCCGCGTTCTCCCGTCTCATCATCTGGTGCTATTGATAGCTTGTAGTATGGCTTTCAGGCTATACAAAGTTTTTCTTTTAGGCATACCAGTTTTTCGAGTGCTCGCATTCGTCATCCTGAGCCGAGGCGAGTGCGGAAGTCAATAAACACACTATAGACATAAGGCCCTTTTAGTGGAACAGTTTTTTCAACCTCTTCAGGAACTATTGAGCATGTCGACGGTGTATGGGTCGTCCCGCATGGAATCCGCGCTGATCGCAAAGCAGTATTCTCGAAGCTAATCGTGGCAAACAGTTTATATACATTGCTCTGTTGCTTTCTGCAATGTAATTTATAGATCTATATAGTATATTTATCCAGTACGATGATTTTCTGGTAGTTAAACGTGCGTAGTTTGAAGATGAACACCTGAACCGACGTAACGAACCTTAACGAGCTTGTCATGCTCTTGGAAACGTATCTCACTAATTTGTTATGATGTATCTTTTTGTAGTTCCAATCATTCATTGGTACTAGCTATCCACGTGACCTACCATATTTAATGAATTCACTGAAAATATATCCTTTCAGCCGACTTGGACGAAATAATACATGATAGGGCGAATTAAGTGTTTAAGTAAAGAAGGAAATTTAAAGGCAATAATTTAAAGGTTGATTATAAACGTTTTATACTGAATAGTGAATTCTGCAAGTTCTTCGTCAGTAGTTCTTAACGATTTGCAGCAATCCGTTTACATATATCTTCCGTTTCATCATGCCTACAAGTGGCCATCAGTGTTGGCCACTTGTACATACAGCTGAGGAAGTCCGGCCAATGTATATTTACCTTAAAGAGTTAAGAACGAAACTATATTCGATAATAGGTAATAAGGTAAAATAAGATTGCCTTTACTCTCGAACAAAAAAAAGCCGCGACGCCAGCATAAAGTCAAATGAGCACAGCTCTTTAGGATTTCCCTTACAATAGTTTGTGTCGTTTTGTTTTTTTCGAGGAAAACAAAGTGAAACATATATATGCAATACAACATTCTTATCCAAAAAGTTACTGTCTATAGATATTGGCAATTTTTATTAACGTAAGTTCGAGTTATGAAACAGTTATGAAGTTAACACGAGCAGACACACACTACATCGACTGCGACGAAGGCAGAATGCCATTGCAGTACTGTTTTTTTTTCGCTTAATATATTTACATCAGGAGGCTCATTTAGATCAATTGATCGGAAGTTAAAGAGAGCTTATAGCGGGGTTTTGCATATCAAACGCCTTCAACATGCCCTTGATTATATGTATAATACTTTTGATTTTAAGAATCTCTTAGGAAATACAGGGATAAAGTGCAGCGTTATCGCGATAGTGACTAAGACGGTAAACCCCGGCTGAAGAGACTAGAAATTGCTGATCTAACCTCCCTTATTGGCATGTACTACACAACTCGTATGACAAAATAAAGAAAGCATGAAAGATGCACAATTTTAGAAAAGACACTCCGAAGAAGGCCAATCTACAACCTCATCGATTTTCAACTCATGTAAAAGCCTAAACTCTAAACGTGGTAATGTTATATAAAAGTAAAGGGTTGTCTAAAGGATCATAGGCTCCTAAATAGCTGTAGTAGACAAAACGAAGATCTTTTAAAAGCATGCTGTCTATTGTGTTATAACTTGGACATTTTAAGAAATTGCTTAACGTAGTTTTCTATTAATTTCCCTACTAAAATACAAACCGTTCGCAACCTTCTCGGTTCTGATGATGACTACTGATGAACTGATGTCGAAGCTCAGTGAGCGCAAATATGATAAAGGCCTCAAAAATGAGATTATGGTAAGTTATATCCAAAGAGACCGGAAAACCAAAAAAAAATATTCTTCGTTTGGGAAAAACATTTTTTTTCTTTTGTTTTCCAGTCTCTGTAACAAGATCAATGCAATTCAAAAAATCTATCCGTTTATCTATCCAACGTTAGAATTTGCGGTTTAAAGAAGTGTTTTAAATAGCTGGAATATGTAAAAGCCAAAAAACCGGTGGCTTTTCTATCAGTTTGTTATTATATTAAATTGCAACGTGTATTAAAATGTAGCTATAATTTGGAGCGTCTTATAAATTGATCCATATTTGCTTTGTTAAACTGGAGAGTTTATTGTATAAAATTCTAAAAAAATTGTAAGGTACTGTAAAAATCCACATGTGAAATAGATTAATACACGTATAAAGAATTCTAAACTAAACAATTAATTATGGAGGATACAGGCAATAAAATAATGTTACAAAATAGATTTTGGGCCTTTGGCCGGCCTTGAGTGCTTCATGGATTATATGGTTTTTCGAAGTTCTCTACCATAGGAGCCGTGAGGTGCGTATGCTCGGCCTAATTTTTGAATCAAACATTGTTAGAATATGGTAACAATTTTCATCTTACGAAACTGTCTTTGTTCCAGGGTAGGTTTTCACCAATGCCTTCAAACATATGCGAGCAGAGAAATCGCTCGTAGTGCAAAAAATCTACTTACTGAAATGTAGTGGATTTAAATATCGGATTATATAACTAGCTAAGTGTCTAAAATGCAACACTGTAGATATCTCATGTTAAATGCCAGCCAGTGTCAACATGATAGACATGTTGGCGGATTTCCCAGTTTAAAGAAAGCATGTTTTCCGTAGACCCGCTTTTCTGCTTCTTTCCGTGGGTCGGTGCGGTGGCATACAGGGAGGATATCATCTGATATCTGGTGCAATGAACGAACCCTATGCTCTTTAAAAGCCGTGAACAGGATCATAAATTGGGGTTTCTTGGTATATAATATGAGACTTGGGCTTGAACACCAATAGACTGCGTTAAGGTGCGATCTAATCGATAACAAAAGGCTTGGTAGTGACGATCGACTTCTATTATGACAGTAGCTTTCTCATAACCCCGATGATGTTAATCATCTGACGTGAAGTAGAAGCAGAGGCCAGAAGTAATTTTCGAAATAAGTGATAGAACCGTGAGCAGAAATAGGAGTTTGCCCTAATCAATTGGCCTCAGAAAGCCTATACCAATATTAAAACAATTTTCCTTAAATAGCCAAGTGGTAGAGCATTGAAGATTTTAAAACACGTAAGGCTATTCTCTGAACCTCTTTTTAAAACGCTTTTGACGCTAGATGGCGTCAGGTACTGACAGTAACTTGCTGGACCGGGCGTCGACGTCCTCCTGAAAATTTAGAGCATCGGCCCCTGCTATTTCCATCTGTGTACCAAGGCTAAAGATCTGTGTCAGTACGTAATATAATTAATTTCAACTTATTTAACCACAACATATAGAAATAAAATCCAGCGTCAAAATTATCCTGTAGAAAACGTCAAATAGTTGCAGCAATAGGCGGCTCTGTATTATGTTCATATTGTAATTTTAAAGCGCAGACTTCAGATTCCCGTTTAGCAAAACCTAATGACGCTAGAGTATTGGACAACTTCAGATAACTTTTAGCTATTTTTTTTTTTCATTCAACATGTATACTACACCTCAGCAACCGCTCAAGTGTACATATTTACAATATTACTCTAATTCATTGTGACATTGTTTCTAGATATATATCTGTTATTTGAATGTCCCAGAATTATACACACACATATATATAGCCGTATGGGGTTGTTCCAGTATTCACTGTAGTCTTTAACGTGTCCAACAGACTTTTCGGAGCAATCGACATGCTTCGGCATGGTGAAGTGCCGCTCGCCAAAACATACGCCATTTGAAATCGATAGGAACTGTTTTTCCTAGATAAAAACGGTCACGTTCTTACATTTTCGCGGATTCGCACGTAATACTCTAGTCCGCAAGGTTGCGTTTTTTATGGCAACCATTAATATAAACAAGCCTTGAACGTTTCCGGTACCCGCGTATTACCCACAAAACATCTCGAATGATAGTTAGGCAGAAAACTATAAACGGACTCAAACAGGCGCTAATTTCACTAACCATGGACGTCAGCCATAGGCCTAACACATTGCCCAAATTTGAGTAATCAAGAAACGGCAACCAGTAGCGACTTCCTATATGTTCTACCGCAAAAGCTTGTCTTGCAGCTCACTTCGTTCACCTTCGGCAATTCGGGTTCGACCCTTCTCGTTATCACCAATTATAGTTGCCCACCGCACTGCCACCAGGATGAACGCGCTTAGTTTGAGTAACGCTTATAGAGATAAAAACATATCCAAAACTCTATGTAGTATTGATTTGTACCGTAACAAAATCCAGCTCACCGTTATTTAATGGAAGATAAATTCATTGGTGACAGAAACAACAGCTATATAACTAGCAGCTGCTTTGCATTATAAAATGCGAAGGTACGAGCGCTCTTCACGTAAGCCGTTCTTATTATTGTTTCATAAAAGGGGTTTATATTTGACATATAAATTAAATCTACTGTATGATATTTTGCCCATGAACCTGTTAATGGATCGCTCACTCCGTTGAGATAGCTTTACTGTGAGGCACGAATCACTTTCAGATCGCCAAATTTCTTACAATTGATCGCTAACAGAAAATAAATAGCTTATGGCTAAGCAAATGTATATGGCATATGTAATCAACTCTTGTTCCACTTCTTTAACCTAAACCAAGCCATATTAAGTACTCATATAATATAGGCTCAAAACAGTTTCATATAGGCTTTATGGATTTAACCACGTTTTCTTCTCAAAATACTTTACTTTCATACTAAGAATTTGACTTGCTCACTAAGTGTAAATAACGCCATGAATCGCAATTAAGTAACTGGGTTCCTTTTAGTATATTATCAAGTTTGAAATTTCTATTGTCAAAATGATACGCATCATGCTTGAGAAGTGAATACGCGAGTCCGATTTCCGATCGCTTAGTTAAGAGAGCCTTGCGATCCTGATAGGCGTGAGCATTTTGACATAGCCAACATACATGAAATGTCGCTCTCAAACAGACTTTTCTTCCTTCAATCCAATTTTATTAATTTTTGCTGGTGGTAGTCAAAAACTTCCCAATACCAGAGGCAGTATGCAGGACAATTTGAAAAGGTGCATCATGTAAAATTATTTGAGTTTGGTTGAGCTTATAATTGGAGAGGCTTGCCTGATTAAAAAGACGGTATCAAGGAACAATGAGCAGGATGATGTCTTTCACAATCTTCTAAATTCCATCTTGAAGGGTTCCGTTGTTTGGAGCTCAAACGGATGACGTAGGTCCTCAGATAGCAGCGGCAAGTCAACGAGGAGATTCACGAGGCTATTCAATTGTTTGAATTTATTCCAAGCAAAATCTTTCTAAATGACGCGTAGCTCCTTTGCTGCAAACGTTTACTCGTCGGACAGGCTAAGCGCGATTGCAAGGACCAAACGATGAGGCAATTTGATCTCTCAATGCTGGCTTCCCGCATCTTTCAGTTACGTACACCGTGAAACCTCTGCCGTTCACGGAGAAGAACAACTTCAGCTATGGAGACCGATTGACGTCGACAAGGCCTCGCGGGGTAAAAAGGGCCAGTGAATGTTGTCCTTCTCTTCTGAACTTCATCGCCTCCGTTTTAGTCAGGTTTGCAATTAGTCCCAAATCTGTGACCGCCTCGTGAAGACTGGCTGGAGCTTGCTGCACTCAGAACATGTTTCACATCTCGAGTCATTAGGTCGTTTACATAAAAAGAAAAAAAAAAAAAAAAGGCTTCAGCTGACTTCACGGGCCCTCCTAGTTGAATAGGACGGCCACTTCAGTAAGATGAAGAAAAAGTGGGTTTAGGTCGTCTCTTGAGGCAGGCCAGTGTGAACGGCAGGAATTCGGCCACTTTATTATCGATGGTTGTTCTGTTTCCCTAGAGCGGCAGCGAGAAGGTCAAGCACATTTTTAGGTACACCTGCTTCGGCTGGCGTGAACACTGCATCGAAACTTAGCACCACACCAGAAAGTCGACGTACAACGGATTCTATGGCATACTCTCTTATCGTCGGCTATAAGATTTTCACTTACTGTAAGCTGGGGTGATTAAGTGATTGCTGGGGTCAAGGGATAATTCCATAAAAGGTAGCCCGTTCCATATATGAAATGGACCGTATATAAGAACAATTGCAATGCTACCTAGAGCTAACTAGTAATTCTAGTTTCTTCGTTGGTACCTACCGATGGATGTTGGATGGCTCTTCGGTATATACGTCTATTCCTCCAGAGCGAAACAGTCGAATGGTTATTCAGAATATTTGCCCATGCCCTTTGCGTAGCCCACTGATTGTGTTAAACATTTATATATGAAGCATTAGGATCTCTCTAAAAAATCTAAATAAAGGGAGATAGCTTTAGGATGTTGGTAGAATTGGGTCTTAAGGGTTATTTTGACGTTGGGAAATTGTCTCGGTACGACAAAAAGTCTTAGCCTCATTTGACTGGTCACAGCAGTAAATAAGCATATATTATAACGATCTTAAATACTACCTTAAGTATACATAAATAATGTAAGAGATCGTTGAGATGGGATCTTGTTGACGAATGCGGTACGAGCCTCATTCACCACTTCTGATTGGATAGCGTTGCGACATACCAACAACGATGTACATATTATATACAGCATATTTGCTATTGATTGATAGCGCTATATGTAGTTCTTAGTGGGTGGCAGAAAACGATCAATCAATATCAATTGGCCCAAAATTACAGATACAAGCGCATTATTAAAACCTATCAGAAGTATACTGAAGATGCTCGTAATCACGTTAACTGCAAGAAGGAAGTACCTGCGCTCCGAAGAAACGATTCGTCTATAAGATCCGTCGGATTAATTAACAAATGCTTAGAGACAAAGATTACGACACTCTTCGATAGATAGGCATGGGTTATAATCAGCTTGAACAATCCTAGTCGTCGATAGACCCAAATGTCGCGGTCTATGAAGGTTCTCAATTTAACATCCGATACTGCCGTCGTTAAGTATTACTTCAAGTAGCTGTCCTTCAGCATGAAACGAAGTGTCCGCCCACACGCACTTCGTTTCATGCTGCATAGAGTTTTACGTATCACGTAACACCAACTGTTCGTTTAATCATTGAAATTCTAGCAAAGATAATGATAAAAGGCAGACATTATAAACCATAGTGATCAAGTTCACTTTTTGTTCTCATCCTGTATTGAAGCAAGAAGATTTGTACATCAATTCAATAAATTAGCGGCATAGCGAGAAGAAATGCTTCCTTCCTACTTTCTCCTAATCGTCGAAATGAGAGATAAAACGTTGTTTGACAGCCGTACGAATTTTGGATTGAACCTCCGGAAGGTGTTGTTTGTTCCTTTGCCATGTTAAACCTTTTAGTTAATAGAAGTCAACGCACTGATTGGCAAACATTTTCCTATTAATATGAGTTCTATTATTATTATACTTTTACTTTGGACCTCTTTTGAACGAAAACCTGATAGAACTGTGGTATTCATACGTTATATACACGTTCAAATAATCAAATGTTTATCGTCGCCAGGAAGCTGGAGTGAGGATTTCAGCAATAAGAAGTGACGTTTGATCCATTCTATATTTTAAGGAACTAAAGTAGGCTTTCAACTTTAGTGCTCGGAGTACTCCTAAACGCTTATATAATCAGTGAAGTGGCGTATCTGAATCAGTGAAGTGGCGTATCTGAATCAGTGAAGTGGATTTGTAGTTCCCGAATTGAACGAAGGATCCGAACGAATCCTTCTTTCATAAAGGCAGTGTTAGGCAATATTCATGCGGGGTTCTATAACAGTCGGTACTTTAGAATACTTCAAAAGAGTCATTTTTGGCGCGGTTATTTGCCGATGAGCTAAGATTTAAGTGTCCGCGATATATGGATGGTGGTGGTGGTGGTGTATAATATTTCGGACGATGCTGCTGATGAGACAACTTTCTCACAGCGGACTCTCCGAGCGCAATTGCACTACCTAAGGTGCTAACAGTTTGCTATACGTAGAGTTCCCTTATTGTCTTTCACCTTGAATTTTATAGAAATTGCTAATTAAGACGCCATCTTTTGAAGAGAAACATTTGCATACACGTTATAAAGGCCTAGTTATCGAAATTTTTTCGTATTATTTTTTGTTAGAGCTATTCTATTTAAATTGGAACAGCAGGGCACTTGAAAAGGTTTAGAGCTGAAAACTTTTTAGAGTGAGTATCACAGAAATGCAATGCCGTCCTGACGTTACATATTTTCAAGTTGATATGGGAACTGCATTACAGACTACGTAATAGCCGTTTTTTGTAGAAGAACGGTATTCAAACATAATGTCAAATACCCTATTCTCATCACTGAATGTATATTGTCGTTATTTTGTGATAGCCTTAAAAATACGCCCTTCTTTAAGTTGAAGTAAAAGAAGAAACGCACCTGTAGGCAGTTGCTGTCTCACAACGTATAGTCCACGTATTTCTCTCGCGAACTTCGCTGAGCTGATCCTGTCCTGTTGCTGGGACCTAAATTGTCCCTTTCACCTCGTCTTACAGAATCATTATCTATGAAGCGATTTTACAGCGAACACGGAAACTCTTTTTTTTTTTAAGAATCTCATCGATTTTTCTTTCCACAATAATTTCCTTGACACCGCATATTGTTTATGGCACTATAATTTTTATTGAAAGGTCGTCCTAACGAATGTATTTTGTGAGCCATGCTCAGAGGTCGAAGGGAACAAAAATAGCTGAATTTTAGCATTCTACCACGTATGGCGTTATGAGGCGAATCTCAGGTTCGCTGGCCTCCTAACAGCGTATCACGCTGAATCACGTTGTTAACAATTATGTACATTTATTATAATACCATAATTAGCAAGCATGTAGCATTATTTTGCGCTGTTTACTCTCAGTAACTGTTTATAGGAACCGTATTTTGAGAAATTTCGATACGAGAGCAATGTGTGCCACGGTGCATATGCGGTCACTTACGACGACGTATGGCTAATCGGAACTTTGAATTGGCGAAAAAATATCGCCCGAAGTCCCAAAATGATTAAACATAGGATTCAAATATTGACTAACTTTGGGTAACTAACGTATTAATAAGTTAAGTTCGAATCTAATAAAAATTCGAATAAAGTTCGAAATAATGTAAAGAAAAGGCTGTCGCTTAGAAGCAAACCTGTCTAGGGATCTACAGTTTTATTACTACTATTATGCTGGAGCTAAGGGGGTGAGGCAATCACACTCCCCACGCGAATTGGATTGCATCGATGATGTGCCCGTTCGTGGACCTGGGAAGGTTGACGGTCATTAAGGCTCTTCGGTCATTGCCACCGCAAAGGCGGCATGGAATCAGTTACCTGAGCAGTGTTCTGTATTTATTAGGTAGAAAAAAGGGCCGACACTTATGACGGACTTTTCGTCTGACAACGTGTTGCGATCAATTGCAAAAGTGTATCGCGTCCCAAATTGTGAGCACTCATTATTGTCAAATACACACATGCCTTTGTTATTACCACACATTTTAACACAACAACTCTATTTCAGATTGATTACAATACGATTGAATGGGAAGGTACTAATAATAGGTATGTTCAATAGTAGATTTCTTGCCCTGCTGTATTTGTCAGTTATTCGCTAGTTCAACCATTTAATGTCAGGCAAAAAGGTTGATTACATTCGACAATAGACATTTAGGATATATGACTTATGCTAATAAATCCTTCACTTCGTATCGTTTATGGCTTAGGCTTGCTCGTTTCCTACAAACACTGACCAGGTGGATAAAATATACACATCGTCATACAGGATCAGAAGCAGCCAAGCTGTAAACATCGCTGTTATAATAGGCTGCAAGGATGCCTAGGCCGGTTTTAGGGGTCGGCGTCCGTGCAATGCTTTGTTGCTTATTGTTGCAATATACGCGAGCGTAACGCCTGCTGCATTGGCGCTTTGTGCGTTCATCTTTCTAGTCCGCTCTGCCAGATAGCTTCCCTTCAACCGCTTGGCGTTTGTTCGAGCACGAGCCGACGAGGCACGGGCACGAGTTAAATTTATATAAGCGTGTTAGCGGCTCAGAGCTTGTTGAAGTTTGCGGACGACTCGCAGGTCTGAGGCAAAGGCAGCCTTCGCGGGTGCGATGTTGACATACACTGATTTTTAAGTGTTTCGTCGACGTCTTTTGGAGATCATGTACGCAGTACTTTCAGTTCAAACCATTATTCAAGTTACGTATAAACCGTGCTCCTAAGACGGCTATCGCACAATACGCCCTACAATGCTGTAATGTTATTGCGATACGAATGTAACTAACCGACAGCAGTATAAAGTGCTATTTTTGATCTATACAATAAAGGGGATTTGCTACACCGATGAAAATTCAGTGCTCAGTTCCACGATGGCCAATTTTGAGTACTTGTTAAAAATTTGAGACATTGGTTATTAGCTCCCCAACAGAAGACTTTTATTTTGTTAGAAAAACTGATTATTTCTGTGTCTTTTGCGATCCTCTTGCGATTCCTTTTGCGAAATCCTGCGGTTTTTAGCCTGATGAACAAAAGTAGGTGATAATCATAGAGAAAAAAAAATCAATTTAACTCTCTGCAGCTATATAAAACTACGTTTTTATAAAAAGCACTCATGCTCTTGATCATTTTAGCCGCCTAAAGCCTCAGACCTATGCTAACTATACAATTATTATACATGATGGAAGCGTTTGGGTGCGTATGAGGCCCAGCATTACTAGTAACTATTCATTCACCTATTCACTGTATATATCAGAATCTGAAGAAATCAACACAGGCTGGCTGACGCTCCCAGTACGCAAGAGATAAGGTTGGTAACAAATAATACTTCATGCCCAATACATACAGTCGAGAACGGAGACAGTTAGGAGGGCTATATTTTGGTCGTTAAAATTTACCACTAATGAGTAAAGTCTAGACTAGTATTGTTTATTTCTAATAGTAAGCTGTCTTTTGTAACACAAAGATTTTTTTCGTACCAACAAAAGAACGATATCGCTAGGTTTCTCTACCGGACGATCATTTCGTAACATAGATCTTGTACAGGTACTCTAGATCAATAAGATTTTCTCCAGTATATTTTGATAGCAATGCAAATAAACTGAGAACCTTTACGCTGCAGGGAAGACGCTGTCCGAGGTTTAGCTTTCGCTATTTCTTCCCATTTACAATGAAGTAGCAAAACACTGTATTTTTATTACCCATAGAGACGGCCAGCTTTCTCTCGGAAGGGTCCTTGTCGAGTATGTGATAAGTAGCATCTTTAGCCCGAAACCCCGGGGAAAGCCAATGGCATCACGGTAAATACTAAATTATTCTCTAATACAAAGACATTCTAAATACCAAACAATTCTTAACAACTGAGTTCAGTGATAATAAAAACACTCTTCGAATGGATTTTAATTCAATAATAGGTTCCCAAGAATAGAACTATACTCTATCCGGCCACCCTGTCTTAACGATCCTGTTTACCAAAGACGGCAATCCAAGGATGATAGACAAAAGTCTGAGACAATGTCGACATTTTCCTGAACAGCAGCAGTTCGTGGAGGTGAAAATTTGTCTACAAACCGATTAAATTGAATTCGGACTACCCAAAGCACGACAAAAATTATCAATGGAAAATAAGACAGTCTTGTTCATTTGATACATAGGCAAGAGAAGGCGATGCAGACTAGGCGAAAAGCGTGCCACGCATGCAAGCACGATGTTCGCACCTGGGTTTCGTTCCTGTTTATTTTGGCTGTATGCCCAGCGCGCCTGTAGCGATCAGGGATAAACACGAATGTCTGATGAGCTCTTACATGACGAAATCATCAAGATTTTTTAAAAGCATTATGTCCTATCCTTAGGCGCCTGTATGCCTACAACGGACGCTAACATTTGTCACTGCGGGGACCAATATAGAATATACCCTACACTATCTCTTTCGAGCGCGGTGAGGTTTAAAGGGCTTGTCGGCGAGCTCTATGAGCATCTACTTATTGGCTGACATTTGTCTGATCATTTATACTGGAATTCTTATTATGGTGCATCAGTATCTTTCATTGCGCTCAGCCAACAAACAACCGCAATACGGGTCGAAATGTTTTTTTTGTTGTATTTATTTCGACTTTTTTAGTAAGTTCCTTTACAAAACTAAATTTTTGGCCGTTATTTACTCGAGGCGTTCGAGGTCGTAAAAAGAAGCAGCAATGAGATCTGATGAAATTAATAAAAATGTACATAAAAAGTAGCCCTTTTTTAGATCAATTTAGAAAATTATAGGAATGTTAGATATATCCGGAAGAACGGGCTCAGGAAAACTTGGACTTTCTCTAGCACCTGTGAAGGCTTATCCGTAAGTTGAACTGTAAAAATTATTTTTCAAAGTAGACTTTAGAGCTGCGCCTGCTTTAGGGGGGTTTTGTAAAGTTTATATCCACCACCACGGACGATATAGTTAATCGTTGTAAAAGACTGTTTCATTTTCTCCGTCAATAATTCGATTACTGTGTTGTTTAGGCGCAAATAAACTAACACAAACTATAAGATTTCGTATATGTGTTAAGTTTTTTCTAATAGGAGTTGCCCTTATATTTTTCTTATAGCACTATGTTCATTGTTTGAACACTTTAACAAAGGTAGGTTTTCAGCCAGAAGCTTCGCTCATGGAGCTATATTTGCAGCACATCTTTTTGACATTTAGAATGACTAAAAGTAAGCTTCTATTATTATTATTATTATTATTAAAACCCGGTATGGTTGCTTTATGAAAAAAAAGACCAATCCAATCAAGTGCTTCATTTATTTAAAGGAACAATAATTAAGGCGGTAACTTATTATTTTTATACCTGCTTTAGACCTTCTAGATTGTTTGACAAGCTTCTAGATAGACGAGCATCCAGTTTGTTGCATAGTAAGCCTATTTAACTGTAGAGGATCATTAATTTTTCGAATCATCGGAAGTGATTCATTTGACGAATTATAATTAGTGATTTTTGTTACTATTAGTAATTTACAGAATTTTTGCATAATTCTAAATTCTATTACGAATTTTGTTAATTTTCTTTAATTATACAATAATTTTTACCGTTATCCAAGCAGATAGAAGTACTTAATTAGTCCAACAACACCATCGAATATGATAAACGAATAAAATAGAAACACACGAAAATTAACACTAATGCTACAGCTACCTGGCCACCGTTTTAGATACATTTTTAAAACATACGACAATGTTAAATTTGGCTGTGCTTTTTGCGGATTACCAAATATAAAGTATTATCATTTTTGTAGAATAATGAGAGGATCCTATTCACTCAGAAAGGTTTTGAACCTCTCGACGAAGTGGGTACACCGGGTTGAAACGGTATCTCCTAATAATTCAATTGAATTGAAGACCACTATCTCCAAAGTTGCGTCCACACCCCCTGCATCGTCTCTACGAAAAAAGCCGAGGTCTAAAACTTGGCACGTATTTTTGATGCTTGCGCTGTTCGTTAATTACTGTGTAAAGTTCAATTTAGAACTTCTGTCCCGATATATCGCATTCAAATGCAAATAACTTTGTTTTAGATCGTATCTGCTGAATACAATAAAGTCAAAGGCTACTAACAGGATGTCTAATTTAAGGTGGGTTATTATTTTGGGCCCTATAAACTACCTGTATTTTGCACGGATTTGAGTGTTTTTACTTTATACAGGAAATAGTAAGGTCTCGTCTAAACCATAAGTAAAATTTAGCGACAATCTAGGCAAAAAATGAAATTGGTACGTACGCGTTACAAATTTCGCATTTATTACGAACTGACATTTTTCAAGTAATCCCAGCGGTAAGGTTCGTCGTCGTATTATTTTTGTGTACGGTAACTACGGAGAGTTTAGGCGATAAACGTAATTGAGCGAATTTGATACAGCTCGACAGGGGGGGATCTAGACAAGAAACGGGTAAGACATGCCGAGGAAGAGGCAGACGAAGCGTGGAAAATGGCAGACGTAGCTCCGGATAGGACAGAACGATTAGTGAAAGGGGGTAGCTATTTGATGGTTATAGCCCTGTTTGCCACCCTATTGCCCTCAGGTACCGAATACGTGGAGAGTGGTTCTTGAACGCTCACGCAACGAGCACTCGGTCGGCGACACAGTGCGCAGATGGGACGTAGCACTCCACGCGTACTTTACAGCCACCGTGGCCTCTCCAATAGCTAGCTAACCAATGAAGGCGTCTGCGGAGCTTGGCATCTTTCGAGGAAGGTATGAATAGCAATGCTTGGAATGAGAAATTGTAAGCAGGCCGTCTTCTGGAAAGAAGTAGGCCACTGAGACGACTTCATCGACTACAACGGTGCTGATGAAAAGGGCGCAATCTTTCACGGATTCGCAGGCATTCGAAAGAAGCGGAGCAAGCCAAGCAGAGAGATGCAAAGCAGCTGAAAGTACCAACGACGCACTCCTTTGCAGAGGTAACTATGCTGGCAAAGGGAAAGGCAGAAGTGACTTTAGCGGTGTCAAAGTAATCGACACTGCGGCAACGGAGAAGAACGGTCTAGCCAGATGTTGAAACAGAATACGAAAGAAGACAGAAGTAGCTGGCTACCAGTTGGATCCTCACGCATTCCTATTGATAGTCGGTCATGAGTTTTAACATAGGTCATCAGATGGAATCACAAGGCCGAGTAAATCGTAAGAAGGGCAATGGAATACCAATATATATATATATTGGTATCATACTGCTGTCCGTCTTGAGGGATGCGAAGAAGTTTACGTCTTCCGTTTGAAAGCCTGAGACTTCGACGATATTAGTTTCAACAGATAGTCACCCGAGCCCAATTTTCAAGTTCCATTACAAAATATTTGAAATTTCTCGCGTCTTTTCTCTGTAGGTGTTGGAATTGTTGAACAAAACTCTTCTCAAACTCTAGAAAACGACTGAAAGCGAATTCTGATTACAACTTTAAGTTATTGTCAAAAGACACCAACTAAGAATTAGAATTAGCATGCGTTTACATTTCCATGCGTGTCAAGTAGGCTTGAACTTTTGTGGACAGTAAACACATATTATGGTATAGGGATATTTATAGACATACTGTAATGCGTTTCTTTTACCACTGTGTCCTTGTAATATTATTAAGGTTTGTTTTTAATTAATTCGTGCTTCTATGCAGCATATATGTTCAATTCTTGACTCTGATATCCAAGATGATGAAAACAAGAAATGTCGCCGTCTACATGAATCTGTATAAGTTTTACAAAAATCCATTCAGGGGGTTGCAATGCGGCTAGAGACTTTATTCCATTCGGGCCTTTATGTCGGCGAAAGGTGCACGGTATCCTTACCACAAAAAACCTATTGACAGCTTTGGTTCATGGAAAACCCAGTTTCTAACATAGGACATCGGATTCGTCTTCCACTGCAACGTCCAACGTAAAGCATAGCATTTTTAGATGCCTTGGTTTTTCCCTAGAGCTACTCTCCGACCCTTAGCTCAGGTTAACATATAAACACTACTAGTACTAGTAGAAATTCTGTGCAAAAACCTGGCATTGTAGTTGGGTGATACTCGATTTTGGGTTTGGTGTTAAGATGTAGTGCTAAATCATAATCTTTTATTGAGTTCAAAAAGATACTCAAGCTTTAAATTTCTGTGCAAGTCTAACCACGATCTTTTGGATGCAGCCATTATAATATTATTTTAAGCCGATTGCTTGATTGAGCTATCTGTCGGCCATCTCCTTTCAAATGTACTTTAAATGGTCGTCACTCAACGCACACGGTCGACCAAGGCGGGGGCATCTGTAGGTCGCGGGAACCGCTTTCAAACCACCCTTAAGCAATCTTTTTAGCGCCATCACCGTACACCAGCGAAATGCAGTAACTTATTTTTGGTAGCGTTTTAGCTTTCAACGTATCGACAAAAAATAGGAAATTTCTTCCTACTACTTATAATAATATAATTAATGCAGCAACATTTTACGCTAAAATGTCACCTATTTTCTTGAATAGCATATTTTGATTGTATGTATGCATTATATAATTGCTTGTTTTAATTTTTGTTTATAGGCTCTGAAGGATTAACATGTTCTTCTGCAACATAAATATCGAAAATAAGGTACTTGCATTCATTCATTGCAAATAGTCGATAGAATGCTTGAGTTTTCTGCTAAAGTCTATAGACTTTAAACTGCTGACTACCTGAAATTCTGCTATTATACATCGGTAGCGATCGTGGCAGCGTTATAAATCCATCAACTCATTTAGTAATCCGCAACTATAGGTAGTGATTAAAAAAGGTTACATTTTAAGTACTCACTCCGTGACCTTTTTCTGATTAGGTTTCAGATTGGTCAGGCTGGCAACAGCTCAAAAGCCGTTGCTCTTTGGAACTGATGGACATCCGTAGCAGGGTAGGTGCGCAATTTTAGAACGATAGCGACACCAAAATGCTCTAGGTTTGGTAGGCAACTAAACAATTCTGCTTGACGAGTCAAGGTAATTGCATAGAATGATGACTAGTAGTAATGATAATTATTACCTTTTGTTTCCTTTCCGTGAGCTAATTGCATCTCAAATTTTAACTATGTTTATTATCATATTTTTTTTGTTTAAAGGAAATTTACCTGAACTCAAACTTATGTAACTGGTACCTTTTTTTTTTTTGCTAGATAACATGTTTGTCGCTAAAATTGCAAGTGATGGTTTAAATTGGAACCTGGGCGTGGATTTATTATTTTTCGCGCCGTAAGCCGGCCGTCCGAAGCGACGATTTACGGAATTTTCGAACGTAAATCTCGAAAAATTTGTCTTAACGTCACGTTCTTATTAGCGACAGGTATCGAAATACTTTTTTTCAGTAGAGCTTTTGGAATATACGGAACAGGTCAGTAATCTTTGCATAATTTGCAAGCGTATGCGATGGCCTCTTGTCTAAGCAATACGCCAATGCATATTTATTGCTATATTTCGTTCGCTTCGTTCATTGTTGTTTACACCCTGATTTACTCCGTTTGCTTGCGTTTGCTGACGTGAAATGCGTCATGTGAAAGGTCACCACAACCACTGATATAACACTCATTTTCCACTAGAAAGAATGACCACCAAATGCAAAAGTTACGTACTTCGGTTGCAGCAAGTTGCCGCCCTGCTATTAACAGTATCAAACAACTTCAGCTGGTGCTTCGCATCCGTCTAGAGTAATTCTTAAATATTAGATATATATTAAACATGGTAGGCTCCTTCGATCATTCCTGATAATTGCCTGATCGGTCAGGAGTTCTTGATGTAACTCTGTCATTGGTTGTACGAGCAAAGCGAGAAATAAAATAGTACTCTGCTTACTTAGTCAAACCTGTATAAAATAAACGGCGAGCTATATGGATTCACTACTACGAAAAGTCTAGCATTCAAAGGAAGCATGTACTGCTCCCATACGCGTTTATGTAAAACCTATAATATTCTCTGACAAAGGAAAAATAGGCACATTTTTAAACAAGAAGAGGAGTATCAGAGCTTATCGAACATAGTATCCAAACGTGTCCGTGTATTCCCCCATTTTGTTTTCTGCTTCAGTTCACTTTAATATTTGGCACCTCTTACTCCGTTCGTGCCTTCCGGCTGTTGAGCAGTGATTTTTTTGACGACGCGTCTATGCTTCAAAGATTGTCCTGCAAGAAAGGTCCTTGCTTAAACTAGTAAAAAATGTGCGTATAGAATATATATGAATCAAACAATTCTCAGGCCATAATTAAGCACTCACCCTTTTAAATGCCTCAAATATTTATTATAGCGATTACTAGAAAGGCTATCGATCGATTTATGATAAATTAAAGAAACGATACGACGAAAGAAACAGTGCGTGCGTTTAATAGTTCTAGTCGAATATGCTCCCAGCGCTATTCCATATGAACCATCTAAATTTCCCTATACAGTTATACACGCTTTACCTTCTTTCTTGATGAGATTTCCCAAAATGGGGTTAAGGTACGCCTTTAGGGCTTCGATAGCCTCTTTCAATGTGATTCCCAACCTAGCAACGCAGTGTACCACCGCTTCATTGGTATCCGTGACTAAATCAAAATGCAAATTATGTTAGGATTAAGCATTCTTTAAATGTACATAAATGCGTATGAATTTTAACTGTTTTCTTTGTTCTATTTAGGTAAATTTTATGGGCGAATCGGGATTTTCGACCAGTACATGGATTTGGAAGTTACTTAGCCTACCGAAGGGGAGGTGTCTATATTTCGCACACGTCGAAAAGTTTCTAGCTGTGATCACAAACCTTGCGGGAAATCTTCGTTTGGGCGTTTAAGCGCGGTTTTGCTTACAACTTAGTTCCCAGTACAACAGAACCTTGTCTTGGCCTTTTATTAGGGCTAACTGCTTTTGCTTATGTCAAGGCTTCATTAACATCCTGTCGCCTCTCGCTCATCTTTGTGCCTCCTCGGTAGCGATTACTTACGTGACGGTCTAGCATGGTTGTTGCCGATTTCATTTTGGGCTGGGTTATATCCACACGGCCGACTCTGCTCCTGGCTCTGTTCCTGGTTCTGATGCTGATTCTGGCGCTGGTTCTGGTTGTCCTGGTACCACCTTGATTTGCGGTGTGCAAATGGTGCCCAATTTAAACGAAATGGCTCCCTGCTCGGCGTCTGTTTTTGCTGTTGTGTCTGCTTTTTTTTATCTTCAGCTTGTGTGGTGGACGACGGCTCTAGCTGATGCTGCTGTGATTCTCGTAGCCGTGGGTGCGGCTCGTGGGCCTCTTGCTGCTCCGACTGTACTTGTGGTGGGTACTGAAATTGCCTTTGTTGCTGGCAGGACGCGTAATGTTTCCACAAACAGTTCAGTAAAATAGCTAAATGGTTGAGTATTTCATTTGCGGGCTAAATGGAGCTAAAAATGAGCTCTTTTTTTACACGTCATCCTTGTGAACCTTTGATATATGGCATAAATTCAATAAGTAACTCATTGGGAAGTCATGGTGATATAACGCATTTTTAGATGATGAATGTCTCCATTATACATCGTTTTACACACCATCATTATGCAATGGCTTTAGCCGCACGTTTCCAGGAAGTTTCAAATATATACAGTAAGTGTTCCTCATTCGTTCTTTTTATAATATCTGCTGATCGCTTTTAGGCTAAAGTGAAACAGTCCATGCTGTAAACTATTAAAAATAAATTTTTTCATTTTACTTTACAATCGTGAATTGTTTCTTTGATCAACATTTTTACTTTCACAGTAGAAGCGTTTGCAACGGAAGTTTTGCAAAACCTTGAAAATGTTGGAATATCTCGTTTTGACAAAGAGATGTCTAGTAATTCTCTGCAAATTCTGGCAGCGCTACTCAATAAGCCTGGCTTTGAAACGGCAACAAAGTAAAGCTGGCATATATAATCAGTAAATTTAAGAACGCTGCAGAAAACTGTTAGAGCTGGAAGCATCTACAGCGTCAGGACAGCCTTCAATCAGGTTTGTGACACTAGTTAGCCGCAAATTAAAGTTAATATCGTTAAGGTGAAGATCAACTGATGTAAATTCGCAAGATACTTCAAGAAAAGGCAAGCAATCTATGGACAAAGAAGTAGTGACTTTATGTTAAATTAATAACAAGAAACTTAACTACATAACCAAGATGTGACCAGACATCGAAGCCTGGCGTTATGCATGCACGTAGCACGTGCAGAAAGCTGTGTCAAACGAAAAATATTCTTATAAAAGGAAACTCGCTGGGGGCTGCAGAATTTACTGCATTGCATTATAATCTCCGACATTTAAAAAAGGAATTATCCCCTGGTACTGAGCCCGCATAAAACAGTACATAGATATTTTAACGAGTAGGAAGAAAATAAATAATTATTTAAAAATAAGTTAACTGGCCATTTTGGCTTAGCAATCGAGCATAATGAAAAAAAAGGCTGAATTGCTATTATATATATCAAATAATTAGCAGCACGATTAGCATTTTCAGTTGACAGATTAAAGAACAAAGCACCTCCATATTTAACACGTTCAGACGATACTTAAAAAAAAACAAAAACTAAGTACTATTACAAGCACAAAAGAACAATACGCTCAAACGTACGCAGATTGTATTTTCCAGTAAAAGGAAAATGTATAAGAACGCAAGTGTTTCTCGCAACTTGCGCATGAATGCCCTTGCTATGATGAGCGGGTTTATTGTGGCACGTTAAATGTGAGATGTTTATAAGGTGAGGTTGAGGAAATAGAAGTTGAACGTATAAATTATCGCAGCCATTTTGAAATAATCGGGTCGATAATGGAAGAAAAAGGTCATCTCAATCTAGTAAAAAGTTATCAGTCGTTGTTTTACTGCTTCGTTGAATACAAAAAAAATATTTTAAAATTTCGCACTTTTTAATGCCGCATGCCACGCCTTCATCTCTCAATCTGAGAGCGTTCGTTCAGATGTACATATTTAAGTCTACCCAGAAGTTACTCACTTCAGTTTGCCTGCCGAGTGGAAATGATCATTGAAGATGAGAAAATTTGTGATGTTCTACCTTGGCACTACAATGGCAGAAACAATTCGTTGCCTAAATTTTGAAGGATCTACTATTAGAAACACGACGAACCGTTACTTTCGAAAGTCCCAATGAGAAGATTACAAGAATTTCGTGGGAAATCATCTACAACGGTGACTACGATATGTTGTCCTTGCTAAAAGCTGGCCTGTCTCACACTGCACGAACTTTAGCACCTAGATTCAATGCATCTAAAAATATCACATTTGTTGGTTTTGGCCAATTAAAATAACAAGAAAAATTAAATTGCAAGCGGGTCGCGTAAAAGGACAGGAATTATAAACGGAGATATGAACACACGCGGTTTTTGACCCTCACGTTGGGTCATTCTTGCACTGAATCCCTATTCCCGATGAAAAATAGATCTTCTACGATAATTGCAGACATTGACACCAGCAAGGCGAAGCAAATATACCGGCGGCGTACTGCCCCAAAGTAAACGTACATCTGTAATGACTCTATGGCGCTTGGTTGGGGCTCTACAGCTCTATGAATCGCAGCGCGTTGATTTTAGCCAGAATGTAATGTCAGCAACCGGAGGACATGATGAACGAATTCCGCCAAGACTAGTGAACAGAACGGCTATAGGGCTCCTATTGCAAGAACTCGAGTCACATTGCATACAGGTAAGTTATTAAGGATACACTCTACTTACAGGGTCCGCGACGCGAAAAACTTCCAGTTGTTTTGACTTGATTACCAACTATTTCCTAGAGACCTTCGATGTTCAGGATGGTAGCTTAAATAGATTGATTATTGGTGTACCGGCAAATAATTCAGACGCTCATGGATATGTAAATACAATAGCGGCGGAATGATTCGAGCAGAGCCACTGAGAAGTTACGAAACTATGCAGTGGAATCCTAGGCGGCTATGTTTCCCCAAAATAAGTTCTCTAGGGCATCCGAAAGTTATGGTAAAAGAAAGACCAGACTATGCAGCAATTATCGTAGTTATCGAGCCATTCAAAACCTAACGCTAAAATTAAGATAGAAAAAATTTAATTTGAAAAGAAGTAAGAGAAGCTATATAAGGTAAGAAATCAAATAATTAGGAAACTTTTACTTTCAGTCGTGAATACTTTAAGTCAAACGTTACAGGAACGAGTTGAGATAAGTTGATAGGATGGAAAACAGAAAAATATTCAACGAAACGACCAACAAACAAAATAGAATATTACATAATGAGCTAAGAGGTAAGATAATAACACAAATGAGAATTACTGAGGTATAGAGTGAGGTCATGCACTCGAAAGATGACTCAGCGTTCCCGCTGCCGTTTGCAACGCTCAAGGATCGCGTTCAATACCGTATATTGGCAAGAACAATAACCCTTTTGAGGGTCAGTTGACATCACAGCCAAATTATATTTATCACATTGGTTGACTTTGCACGATGATATATATATTAAAATAGAAACTAAAGAGACCTAGCACTTCGTACCCACGCACTAGCCCATTAGCAGAGCTCTGAGGTCGACATACTAGTTTGACGTTTGACGTCCACCTACACTGTGCAGCGTACCAGTCGTATGTCGTTCGATAGTAAAATGTATATTATTGAATATATGATATTTTTATATGTACCACATATTTTTGTATGTACCAATTGAACCTAGTTTGCTTGAACGCGGTCGATTTATTGTTAGTAGTATAATCATTAGTACGAGATAGAGTGCACCATAGAGATTGTCAAGTACAATTTCCGTCATCATAATCTATTACTTTATACAGCACCGTTAGCTGAGGTTGCTCCAAGAAGTCCAGGACACCGAAACGAATTTACAAATCGATTATCGGGCTGTCAATCCGGACCTTACTAGCATTGAATTGAAAAGCTTTAAACTAGGTCACGTAGCAAACATTAGACCCTTTTTAATCGTTAAGGAGGATCACCGAGGGCCGAAGTCACCACGGATCTGATTCCTCGATGTTCCTGTCGTATCTTGACTTAGTTACAATAATTTAAGCACACGGATATCATGATGCGAGGTTATGTTTTAGATGTTCAGTTTTTTTTCATTTTCCATGCTACCCAATTTCAGCGACAACGTAAGTCACACGAAACTGCCTGGTTTGTCTCCACAAAGGTAAAACATTTTTAATAACACGTTGGAGGACCCAAGTCAAAATGCAATATGGACACCCTAATAAATTGATAATCTATAGAAGTTTAAAAATGCGATAAAATCGTTTGAAATTGGCATTTCATCGTTTTCCCTTTTTCTTTTTGTTTCAGTGGAAAAGTTTCTTAAGCATGTTGGGTCGTAAAATCTCGTTCATAAAAGTTAAGACGCACTCCATTCTCAGAGCATATAGTTTTCTTGTTGTTTTACGTATATAAAGTAATTTCTACTTGTTTATAGTTCAAGGGAATGTTCCATATTGGTTCGAAAAGTAGATGACTACGATACCAAAGCTAGAAAGCTCTTAAGGCAATACGTTGCTTATCCGGGTTGAGATGTATCCATAACGAATCCGCAGTGATACTGATAGGATATTGGTAGAAGCAAACCCAGAAAACTATGTAAAAGACAACGTTCGGTACACTTCGAACTGACAATTGATATTTTCCACTAGCGTGTTAATTTACGCCAAGCAGATTCGTCAAAATGTCCCCTGTAAAGGCCGCTTAAATTCTCTCTACGTTACGCAACTGAAACGTATTTTATAAAGTTTATTAAACATTTTTTGATAGCCAACGTATTCTCCGCCATGTTTTCGAAATTTCATATCTTGAGCCACTGCCAAGGCAAATAAATAAGTTTCTAGGCTTCGAACTTGCTAGCTGCCATACCCAATGTCTCGTTTTTTCAATTTCCCGTATTGAAACTGAAGCTTTAGTACTACGTTGCACTTCACTAATGGAAAAAAATACACTTGGAAAGTAAATCCTTAAACGCAAATTAGGAGACCCTTATTGATTTGCTACCCATGAAGTTTACTTGAGAATGCGAAGATAAATCGAATGCTGATGGCTAATTTATTTGAGCAATCATATTATAATAGTTTAGCTTGATTAGAGACTAACTTGCTTGAATAATAAATGTGTAAGCAAAACATCAAGTGATGCTTCTCATGCGTTTAATTGAAGATTATCTTCACCGATCTGTGAGAACATGATGTCGAAAAATGTTGACATAACATAAACAAAAGAGACTTACAGAGATAGATAATAAGTTATATTATAAAACTCTTTATATTGAGCTTTAAAAGCGTCAGTTACTTTACGTTTTCGAAAATTACTCATTTGATACTAAGGGGCTAAACATACCGCGTATGAATCTGTGAGTATCGCTGGTGAATGTAATTGCCTTTGCCCGCTGTTACGTTTCACTTCTCGACCTGATACTTGTTTGAAATAACATTTTACATGTCTAGAGCGTCATGCAAAGAGCTGAAGTTCCGTCAGGTTCTTGGTCTCAAGAAGGACGTAGAAGTTCTAGATGTCAGGGCAAGTCAGCTTTTATTACTTTAGAAAATCGACCGCGTAGAAATAGGGAAACGTGTGGGTAGCCCTTATCGTTTCACTTACCTGCGTATGTGCGGTGACAATGACACCACAGAGAACAGCAAGCACGAATACGGAGTCCCTCTTCTTCATAGTTGCTATGTATAGGTGTATTTGCTGACTACTAATTCTTCTTATATCTCACATGTCACAGATCCTTAGTTTTGTGGCAAAAAAGCCTGTACTGCTGTACGCGATACAACAATATTGTTGCTCTGCTGATCTACAGTTCGTAGCTATATGACAAGGTAGGGCAATTGCTGTCTGTAACCGGACTAAAGCCAATGCCTCGTTGCGATCGTTGCCTGCGCGGTATATAAATGACACCGCCGAAGACAGCGAACGTCACGATCTTGACATTCATTCGACACGGAAACTGTCAGGGCATGAAAGAGTCAAAGAAGATATAGTTGGATAATACAGAAAATCGTGCTCGAAAATAACCGTTTTATATAGATGCTCGTAAAAACGATCGGCTAGTCCAACAAGATTCATCAGCGGTTAGACTAAGCATGCTAGCTTTGCGTATGCATAATTGACATGTATCTGAAACATAGCTACGGGTAGCCTACACGGGGTAGCATAGTGGGTGCACAGCCTGGGGCAACCATTTCGACGTTAAACGTGATATGGCGACAGCGCTAATCAAGAAACAACGGAGCTGATCAAGGATTACTGCACCTTTGTTATTATACCTGCACATCGCTATAGAGAAGTTAACGCGCTAGAACAAGCCCTATTGTTCAGCTATTATATTCAAAGAAGAAGAAAGACAGGTAGGCAAGGCGACAATAGGTGGCAAAACTAGTACTCTTGCGGATTTTAGAGCTACACCTATATATGTCTGTGGTGACTGTTAGCGACATATTTAAACTGATCGTAATATTATACGAGTAAAGTAAAAACTGTTTGCGTATGCACGTATATATATATATATATGTGTGTTGGGTACTCGAAAAAGTGTCGACGACTCTAACTGAAGCAAACATTTTTTTATTTGAAACAATACTCCTTTAGCCAAATACGTGCGATTTCAGTCTTCTTAAAACATCCTGATCCTATCACTGTAGAACGTTTGTTGTTTATGAGCGCAGAGTTGTGACAAATTATCTTTGCGTCCCTCCCCTGGCACTAGATTAACATCACTGAGATAGTTCTGCAAAGACCGAAAGAGATGATAGGCTGATAATATAGGATTTGGGTTATACGGCGAATGTTCATGGTCCCGTCTTTTTTTGAACAGTTAAAAACTGGCGGGTGACGAGGTATAATTTATTCAGTAATTGGGGCAAATTTTTTTCATTGACCTCTTGTCACTTGTTGATAGTCGAGGCCCGATCCAATTGTTTTGTTAGCCGATAGCAACTCGTAATGCGCGACCCCTTTCTAACGCCATCAAACATATAGCATAACCTTATTTGGCGTCAATCCGGGCTCTGCCAAAGATTATTAAGCCTTTCCTCGTCGAAATGATGAGCTGTTCGCATATTGTTGTCGCGTGTGATCTGTTTTTCATCATGATCGAGTCTTCGCCGTAAATACCAAAAGAAAGTCAGATCAGTAAAAAAAAAAACAAACATCAATCCAGGAGAAAAAAGGTGTAATATAATTCTAAATTTCCAATTAAGAAGATCTTCAGACTATATAACTAATGAATATATATACATCAGTCTTGCAGAGACACAAATAGATCTCAACTTGACAACGCAAGGTTACAGCTATATGATAGTAACGACATGACATTTCCGGCAAAGTTTCATAATTTTTGTGACGGGATGAAGGAAAACGTCGTTTTTATGCAAGACAATCCTTTTGCTTGCTTATTAATTATGTCTGTATTTAAGTAGGGACTGTTTTAAATCAAAATAGATGCCCACGGCGATAGTTTCATTACGGGAGAGCGCTTAAAATCAGATCACCTTATTTTAACCTAAATGGTAGCGACGCATACAGTCAAAGCTCCCAACTCGTCTTTAAGTATTTTTTAGTTTTAACGTAAATCTTTAGTAGCGATTGTGCTCACGTAGGACAAGACATGTAACTTTTGTCGAGACGATATATAAGCTATCGTATGCTGTTCCAGGTGATTATCGAAAAGCGCATAAAAAAACTCATACGTCCTAAAGTTTGAGCCATCCTTCAATAAACAAATGGATGCGGCCAGTCTCGTTTGGTGCATTTAGAATTCCTCCTGCCTATTCTAACGTAAAGTCCTGATTTACCTCTATGAGCGTCCTTATCAAAGTCGTAGAGTTTCGCCTATTTTTCGATCATCTTTCGAACGCGTACACAGTCGAGACTGTAGCCGCACGAACTTCGCACGCTGATACCAAAGTTAAACCTACGAGAGAGGCTCCAGGTTCTTAGAAACAAGAACCTGGCGCCTCTCTCCAAATGAAAACCACGTAAAATAAGTTTAACTTTCTAACGGACTTCTTAGCTAAGTTTATACGTACGAGGATTTGACATTCCTTCTAAAGTAAGCTTCTTTTTGTCATATGTAAGGTAGCTAATGTGAAGAAAACGAAATTCAGTAAAGAATAAGAGATTACTAACTCTGCCGAAGACTTCGCTAAAATCTAAGCAAACACTATTGAAATCCTTTTTTCTTCTTTATGCTTCTAGTCAAATTTTCGTACAGCGGAGTGATAAGTTGCGTTTCTCTTAATTGTTCTTTACAACCATGCTGTTTTTCATCTAAATATATATCCGTAGCGAGGAAGCTTAGAAGAAGGCCAACAAGCTAATTAACCTGAACCTATATGTATGATGATTCAAGGTGTCGATTTAACCCTGTTGCCGAGCTTCCGCGGCAGCACCTTTGACATCATAAAATGCTGAAACATATACGCACTCATCATGGCAACTGTGTATATAATTAGTTCCATACATACAACTGATTTTATTAACCACTATTAGTTATTGTTACTATACGTAAAATTTTTCAGTATCTATTCGTTTACTATAAAATCACCTACTATCACACTCACGCAGCGAGACAAACATCCTTCTTTCCAATCGTCATCCTTCTACCCCGAAGTTTTGCTCGGCTTCAAGCCTTTATTATTAGGGGCACATTCGCTAGTTTTATTTGCTACGCCGATACATCTTTAAGTCGTGCTTATTTGTAAACAAAAGTTAAATGTGCTAGACTGGGATCCAGTCTAGCACATTTAACTTTTGTTTACAAATAATGTAAGCGGTAGTCTGTTTAGCTGAATTTAAATAATAAAAGGAGTACATTGATCCAGAGGCAACGACCTATCCTTTGATTCCAAACTGCTCATTTGTTTAACCTTGGAAAAGTAGCTGTGTATTCCATTTCTCCAAGGAAGTACATGCTTCGACGCTTACCGTAAAGGATATTTTATTTATAAGTGATCAAGCGACTGCTTGCGACTCAATAAAGCAATCGTGTTAAGTGAAAGGTTTTTGTTATGAATTCTCTCTCACGGGGCAAGTCTATTCATTTTCATTATGCGGAACATACATCCTGGTATCAAGGCTACCTTAATTGTCTATGCGTTTTCGTGTGTTCTTTAGAGCAAACACATAGGGCATTCACCGCAAAGGACTGAATCCTTGCTGAAAGCTGTTGGATTATAGTGTAAATTGAAGGTTTTGAGTTTTAGGTCCGGTACAACTGTTCAGCATTGCCAGCACGAAACGAATGTGTCTAGGTCTAATTTCGAGGCCAAATTACCACACGTCCAAAGCCTAGTAGGTCACGAGACCACTATATTATCGTGGGGACATTATTATATGAGTTGATAGACACCACACAGTTTCTTCCTTAATGGCATTTAATAACCTTAAGGCTACGAAAAACGATGGTATCCGTCGAATACATCTAAAGGACCTCAGCGCGATGGCACAAACATTAGGTATCGTCCATGTGTAATCTTTAAAATATTTGAAATGTTTTCATTTTTTTAAGTTAGAAAAAGTTTTACATGAATTAGACATCCCTGTCCAAGCCAACGACGCTATGCCACGACGCGACTCGTGCCACATAACCAATGGTGGCCATGAACCTCGTCAACGTTTGAGTCGTCAGGTAGCTATCGCTACCCGATTGACACTGGCACAGAAGTTCAGCAGAGCTAAAGTTTATGGAATTTTTTTTAGCGTGAATCTGATTTTCTCAGATACGTTTCCACGCAACAACCTGCGAGTGATCTAGGCTTCAGTTTTTTTTTACTCTTAGGGTGCTCGACAATATACTCGCTCAAAGTTAGAGTTAAAATGGGACGCGTTAACAGTCTGTTAAATTACTTTCTTCTACTTCTGCTAGGCATCTCAAGGTGCTTCAGTATTATACCCTACGGGAGCTATTCCTTTATCGTTAAAAAAAATGTTGTATTATCTAGCTATCTAACCCTAATGATCTAATAGATGTGAAAATAGACAATTCAAACGGCGTTGAGTTTTATTGAAGCCTGTCTCAGATATTGTAATTAAGTCCTCTAGGGGGTTAAAGTATTGACAGAAAGGAACCCGTTAGAAGCACATAGGCGCATACCCTACAATACCAACAGACAAAAAAAAAATACGTAATGTCCAGCCACGAGAAAATATTTGAATTTAGAAGCAAAATAAATTTTGAAAAGAGAATTTTGAGAGATGAATCTAACTCGGTCTAACTTCTAGACCGGTGATTCTGCTCTTTTGACACCTAAGGTTGACAATAATTTGTCGCTCAGGACAATCGTGATCTGGTAATTGGGCTTGCATTAGCGTGACTAGAGAAGGTGTAGTTTGTACTTCTTTTAGAGACCCAATTGTAAGTCGTTATCTTTATCAAAAAGAGCCCACTTGATTGGAACTTAATCTTATTCCGCAAAATATTTGCTTGCCTATTGTTTTTATTACTGTTATTAGTGTTAATTATTATTATAAACTGAGTGGGTGTTAGATGAGTACTACTTTTATCAGACGTTTAGTGTGAAGTAGGAGACAGCCATATTAAAAATAGTTCATCTGCCTTAGAAATAGCTTCGACGTTACATTGCAGGTCTGAAACACGTTCGAATGGATTATACCTAGCATTGCCTCAGCATCGTTCGTGCAAGATAGCTGCTTCAATGGATTAACTGGTAATGGACCGCGTCCACTTGCGTGTTGCTGGTATAACAGTAGTACACCTTTGTCTACATAGTGTATTCGAAGGAAATAAATCTATCCATTTGATTTTAATAAGACCTAAAGATTTATCGCTGCAAAAGAACAAAACAAAATTAGAAAGATAATAAAAAATAAGTTGTTTTTTATCAGGAAATATAAATGTGTGCGTTAAACGTATGCAAGTCTCGAAGAACAAAAAAAAGAATACTTGCAGCTTACAAAAAAGAAATCGTGCAGCTTGCGGAAAAATAAGCTAACTATGCACTCAATCTACATCATGTCCGCCTGCAAAAGCGTCATCAGAAGGAACTAAAGACGCACGAGAAGAGAGACATCTGCTGCATTAAAGAAATATATCGCGGGACACTTTTCCCTGGAAAGTCAGTCAGGTTTTGTTTAAGTACGTTGTACAGTCGAACTATTGAGCAACATGGCAGTGTCCTAATTCAAAATACCTGTCAGCATTACAGGTCGTTTGTGGGAGGTTTACGACCTAAGTTCAAACGTCGATGAAAGCAAAGGCTTCTATCTGTGCATGTACAGATTACCCGTATAACAGATATATACGTGTTAAAGAATGCTGACCTGTTTGGTACGGATGCTCGTACAACAGTTTTTCTAGTGGGTCACAGCTATCAAGGAACGGTTAGTCTTAGAACATAACTGTGTTTGTTACCTGACGCGCTTTTTATGCAGCTTTATGATTATCGGATCTATATTAGTACACAATTCTTTTTTTTTTTTTTCTTGTTAGAAATGGCGTTAATGGGCAGCTTGCCCATCTTAGCGTTCTACTGGGCGTTTTAAATTTCTTATTCTTCATAATACATTCTTCTTGCCCAACATATCTTCGTGCCTCACAGTTTGTAGTCTCTAGCCGCTAAAGATGATTGCTGTCACTGGGTGCAAGTGGTCAGCGGTAAAGCGATACCAGTGCTATAAATCACAGCAGAATAGACCATCCTACATCGTTATTATAGAGCCGTAGGCAGGCGGGCTACCTGTGTGCTAACATCAGGAAGAACGTAAGTGGTAAGTACGTCATATGTCTTCGTCTGCAGCAAAGGTTTAAAAAGAAAACGAAATGATCTCGGGTTGGTGATATTTATCTTTGTGTCAGCAATAGAGAGTCCATGTGTAAACACTAAAAGCAGGTTTTTATGAAGAAACAATAATTTTTAGCCGCAATTGCTTTTCTGTAAATCATGCATAATCCACATCGCATGAGACACATAGCAATTTAAGTGTCATAGCTGATATATATGAATCTGCATAACTGTCCCTTATATCACTGTTGCTTCTTTCCGGATGAGCTTCAACGCTGTGCAGTCACTATTGAGGAAGTATACACGATTTGATTTGAAGGAGTTTTTAAATTTGTTTCCAACCAAGGCCCAAATACGCAGGGTAGAATGCTTGGTGGCTGAGAGTCCCAAAATACCTCCTCAGCCACGAAATCTAATGTGGGTAATATATTAACTTTCAGTTTTTCAAAAGTAAAGAAAAATGTATTTGATCACGCCGTTACGCATTTCCGTAAGCGATGTCTATAATATTAGTGAGTACGCTACTGTTAATGGAATACTGTGCACAAAAATAGGTACGAACGGTGACGAGGTCGGCGTATTTGCCGAAGGAAACGAGGCCGTAGAACTGAGATGTCGAACTTGAGGGGAGCAGGGCCGGATGGAGAACGCAAACGAAATGCCTCAGATTAAAACCTGACATAAACACATTACGGTCAGAACGATACGGGCCGTAAAATCGCATGGGATTCGCAAGGTTCCCGAACTGTACCCTTTATACTTAGGAATCTAGTTACTCGCAAGCGATAAGCTCGACCGCGTATGTTATATCCCAGTTGTTAAATGGGTAGTATCGTAATTAATGAATACTCCTTTTGATGCACGAACAACACGACATAGTGCGGAGTTGGCTGAGATTAGCGAGAATCATTCCGTCATGTGTATATATATATATATATAGCTACATTTTTTCGACGATGGGAGCTAGCCCTGACGGTTTCTGGTCAGAGGAAACAAACGATTAGCCTGATAATGCTCAACTCGCTAACCCAGCTTCCATTTGCTGTCGTTCTCGATTGCCTCACCTGCACCTCGCTGTAAAATGGCAGGTGAGGTCCTCACATGCGGCACGACAAGGTTATATGCCAGCTGCGTGAAGTTGTAGGTGGTAGTGCATCAGCTTTCGTATAAGTCATCAGGAAAACCGTCAAATTATAAGCTGCAGTTGTTATTTGCAAGAATGGCATTCCATGAGGTCTAGGGGTATTGTGATGTTTCATTGGCCGACTACTGCGTTGTCCACGGTGTTTGTTGATGTCTTGGTAAAGGCGTTATTAGGTCCCATTCACTGACCTTAACTGCTCGGTTATGTTGATTACTAGTCAGGATAGTGGTGTCTATTGTATAATGTTCGGTGTTAGTACGTCTGTGAATAACGACGTTATGCCGTGATAGTAGTGGCTAAAATCTTCAAATACCTTGTAAACTCGGTTTCCTCATTACTATGAGTTGGAAATGTGTGCTTTGCATCTTGAGACGGATCAAAGGCCAAGTTTAAATACTAGGCCGAATGATAGACCTTCGACAGCTTGCGACAATATTTGCACTGCCCGGCGGCCGATGTTATTTGGGCCAACGATTGCTCGGTGGCGGGGCGATAAGTGGATAGAAGAGTCTCTCCGCATTTTTCCCAGCGGATCTCTAAATCATCGCAATATTCCGCTGTATGTGAAATTCACCTAATGTACATTTCAAGAAAAGGTTGACGTTCTGAGAGCGAGATAAACGTACTATCTGTTTGCTCGAAACACTGCATATCGTCATCGAAAATTACTTTCTAGAGGGAATTGCTTGAGGTACTCTATTAAGATAGAGGCGTTGCTGCCCCCTATAAGCCATTTGCTTTAGAAATCGAGTCTATATTTATGAACATGGGGCATGACATGGTATAAGAATTAATAAAAAAAAACTTCACTGAATCCGTTTGATGATTTGTGAAAGCTAGCATAAAAATGTATAACTAGCATTTGAATATAACGGAATATTAGAGCACGCTGATATTCTGAAAGATAAGCTGAATCACCACCATGCCTTTACTTTTTTAATCGACATGGAAATCGAGCATAAGCTAAGAACGTTACAATAAAACAGAAAGGTCAGTTTGCTGTTTAGATGAAACTATGGACCAGATCTGACACCCTGTTAGCGTACGAACAAATCCAACAATAATTTGCCGAGATTGATAGAAGGAGATCTGAAATAATTATGAGTGTTTACACTATGGGAGTAAATTTTGTAACCTGTTTTGATAGATGACAGACTTGCTTATAAATATATAGGTGACTGGGATCGGTTGAGGACAGTGCTCTAAACTTGAAGGAATAGTATTGAAACAGAAGCACTCTAAAGTGGGCATGCTCTTTGATGCCGCGAGTGCCTGTTATATCAGCCTCATCAAAAATCAGCAAGTTGTAAGGTCTATTAGCCCATTTTGTCTTGATGGTCTGGCATTTTACTTGAAGTGTGATGATGCAAAGCGCAGCGCCTGAGAAATAGGCGTGTGTCCTAGAATGTAGTACAAGTGCTACTCCTATTATAAATTCAATGGCAAACCTAAGGAAGATAATCTTAAACCTGGCTTTTAACCTTCCGCTCTCTAAAGATTGACCGTTAGCGATAAGATAAACCTGAGAGGATGTAAATCGAACTGCGACAGGTATACAAATACAAGTCTGGTGCTTTCGATTCAATCGATTGTAGGTTATGACTAGTTAGCGGAACGGCAGCTAAAAGCATAGACGCAAGCCAGGCAGATTTCTGAAGTACAATGAATAAAATTCACTATGTAGAATCTTTTTCAAAAGAAAATTTTATATTATGTGTTCCTCTGCAGAGTATTGCTAAGGGGATCCATGATAGGCTACGGTTCAAAGTTGGCCTAAGTTTACAGCTGGGAAGCGAAAAAAATTAGCTTCAGAGCCACCGGACCTAGTAGGATAGCATTAAATACTTTGCACATAGCCAGTGTTAACCCTGAACGAATACTGTGCAATGCCATCCGATGTCCACAGAAAGTTTCTATGGATGGTCCGCGTCAGTCCCTATGGTGGTCTGGCAGTATAAGAAGATAGCGTGTCTTTTTATGAATCGGAGGGACGCGTGACGTAATCTATGTTCAAAACGGAACGTAAAAATGCTTTACTATATGCTTGCGACATTTTGAGCGACGCTTAACGGCAGCAGTACCAGACATAAAAGCCGAAATAAAAACAAAACAATCGCTGAATAAGATTGTATTGCGACGAGAACACTCAGGTTGCTTCGGATAACCAGTCAACGGCTAGATGTCCTAGAGTCGCCATTTCTCAGCCTTAGTAGGACTGACCTGTCGCATAAACACACAGAATCTGAATTAAAAATCATCAAAACAACACATCATCAAATACTAATTCATGTGTCCCTTGAATCAATTTGTTGAGGGATTTAAGTAATTAATTTTAGTGATGGTTCGTTGACAAACAACTGAGGCTTGAGATCTACTGGTTAAGTTACCGCTGCAGCAATTCATGCAGAATAAGTTTCACTGAGAGTCCGACAGTTGCATCGTCTATTTCTATCGTCATATAACTCACAGTATCCTATCCCGTTTAATTACTCTATCCCTCCCCCTCCAAGTTCATCACCTAGTTTTATATGCTTACATTTATAAGTACATTTAGAGTACATTTATAGCAAATCGGTCCATTTTTCTGTTTCCGTTAATTCCGGCTCACTTTTTAATAAGCGGAAATAAACAAGATGCCCGTCTTGCCTAAACAAGAAGCACAAGAGGTGGTGATTTACGCAAGGATCATTACGCGCAGCGTTGTAAGTAAAAACAAGGAAATTAAGCAGTGCACCAGTGACATATGTATCTAAAAAGGAGACAGTAGAGCCGAACGAGATCTCAAATTTTTAGCCGTTTGTCTAAACGGATGATTGAATGTATGAATTACGGATGAAATAACCCACAAGTTACAATGTGACAAGATGAAATGCACAAATGGTTCGCTATAAATGCGTACTACGATGTTACACATGTAAAATTAAGGTGAAAAAAATTATGATAAAGGACAAAGTAGTTAAAAAATGAGGGTTAAAAACAAATTAATGTATCGAATTTGTGTCTAGAAAATTCATTGAGTTCCTTGTTAAAATCGTCCTATATATCCGTCCTATATAAAATCGTCCGTTCTATAAACTAAATTGTCGATGGTACGTAGCAGTTAAATGTACGATTATGATCCTTTAGACCCTAAGTTGAGATAGTCTAACAAATTTTTAGGATGAAAATAGAGAGATACTGATGTCTTTGCAAAAATCGGCGGAATCCTAATTAAAATGAAAGCAGATTTTGTTTTTTTAAGTTTTTGAATATTTATTCTGAAAAAATTGTAGAAATGTAGCCAAATTAATAATTCCGCGAAGCGGCCATTGAGCGTAGGGTGCTGACGCAATCGAAAAACCACTTTATATTCCTTGTTAATAGAAATATCATTGCCACTTTTAATAACTGCTGTTATGCCCTTGTAGTCTTGAGTCCGCTTGTTTGAATAATAACGGTAGAAAAGGAGAGCCTTAGAGAAATTAAACTGAGGCTTTTTTGAGTTGACAGAAATAAGTTGAAGCTCTACGAAGCTTGACCGCAGTATCATCATAAATATAACATGACAGTCTTCAGGCTTAGGTACTACGTATTCTCTGGGCGGCGCAAAACTAGCTACGCATCACCTGCTATGGATACGAGGGAACAGTGCAGTAAAAAAAAAATGGGTAATAGAAATGAGTCGTGAAAATCATATCAGTGCATAAACAAGAGGAAGGCCGAAAAAAAAACAGTAAATGGGGTTCAAGTTCGTCTAATTACTTCATGATTTTCTTGCGGTAATTAGTACTAGTGGAAGGGGCCTGGAAGCTCAATCTCGAACTCATAGGCCTTGTGATCATGCATACAGGAAGGTTACATATAATTAAAAAAGGTACCAGGTGTTGGCTAGTGGTAAGCAAAAGGCCTAACGTAAATATAAAATAATATCGAAACATGGCGGCTAGATTCTTTGATAGGTTAGTAGACTATTTAAGATCGTAAGCATATAAAGTCTCTTTACATGTACTCTAGCAGCTGGTATGTACTTCCGATTCGATGGCAGGCAAATGACTATTAAAGAAAGAACTTGTAGTCAGTGAGATTGTCATCGAGGATACTATTAATTGTAACAAAAAATAGCATGTCTCAAGCTTGAAAGATGCATATGAAACACCCCAGCAGAAGACGTCGAATGAAGAATTACTGGCATGTGGCAACACAAATAGGATTCTATATTCAGATCCGCTCCAGGTGCGACACTCAAAGACATTTTGCTTAGTATTGGAGGCTGGGTCACACGACCCGGCAGAAAACTCATCTACTTACCAACACAGATACTTATTGGTTATAAAACTTGTCAAGAATATTCAAACATAGATAGGGAAGGCAAGGCTTCTTCAGGCAGCTGTGCACTATGCGTGAAGGAGACCGAAGACACAGCCCTTCACAAGCTGGATGCATGGACGGTACTTGGACGACTCACCATGATGAATCTCCTGTTTTCTTTGACAAGAAATTGCTTTCCTTTTGGTACCAAGAATGGCAAGTATATGGATGTTAGCTACGACAGGTAGCCCGCTGAAGTTTGACCAAGTTCCAACCCCTTACTCTGTTTATATATATATCTTGGTCTAATCCAATTAAATTTAGGCGTGCTATTTATCGTAACAGGTCCTCCACTATGTTCCTTATAAAACAGCGTGTCATTCTCGTAGTTTGAGCGAGGATCAGCTATTAGTCAATATTTCCGGGCCGGACGAAGCTTCATGACGATTAAAAATTCCCCGTTATACCCGAGTTGGATAATCTGTCTTAGCGCCAGTTTTCATGTTGCTTCCAAAAAATCTAGGGAAGATCAGCATGGAGCAAACTAGAAAATTCTTAATTGGGTTTTAAAATGAATCCAAAAGCCGTTTTTGATGTAGCTAAGTCTTTATTACAGAAACTAATTGCGATTTTGGGGAGGAGATTTTCAATGGCCAACGGGGTTGTCGAGATTAGCTTAACAATTGGATTCTTCCAGGGCCGTTGGGTTCTTGAGGTTTTCGGCCTGCGATCAACTCAAGAGTTGATCACGCTAAAATTATATGTTTGTAAAAAGGTGTTTAAGCGACATTTTGACGAGTTTAGGTTTACCAGTACCGCATAATATCGCTATAATCGCTGCGAAAGTGATGGTTGTATTGAGTAAGCATGGCTGTCAGAAACAACGCTTTGCGCAGATGCAAAAAAGTTCCTCAGAATATCCGCTTTTGCTTAAATAAGTCTTAAACTAAATTCTGGAATCAGGCGGAGTATATATATATATGGAGAAAGAAATAGAAAGTTATTTCACTTCAACTTACGTCTGTTGCGATCGTATATATTATAGAATAGTTGGCTGTTTTATTATTAGCTGTAACAGTTTCGCCAGTCTGTTTCGCTGATCTATTGTCTGAGACTGTGCAGATTGAACCATGCTACATGTCTGAAGAGCGCAGCCAACTCTAATGAACGCCCTTTTAGTAAAAGTTGCGTTTTCGGGTTCGACAAGGGATATTTAGATTTTTTCAAACAAGTTTAAACTCTAGTTTTGAGGCTTCCATGATAGTAGGCAAATATATATATATATATATATATATATATATATAGTTAAGATACTTTAGCTACGGATAGAATACTGATAATTATCATTTGACAGTGGTCTTCATTTATATATTATATATTGAACTTGTTTGAATATAAGAGACTTTGAAGGTCCAGTACCAGGTCAGAACACATGTTCATCACGCGCGAAGTCCTATTGAAGCGCAAGATAAAATTTTAATTACTAAATATTATATTTTTTGGAGCAGGACTGTCGCGATTTAGTTCGTGTTTATCAAGTCACGCCGACGTTATTCAGCCTTAGATCCTTTTTGTCGTTTACTCGATAATTTTATGGATTTTTACGTTGGTTTTTTTTTAACGAAAACTGGAGCAGAGTCAGGCGTAATTACAAATACACGTTTGGTGCATGCACAGCGTTCATATTAAAAGACCCCACTTGAACTTGTGGGGCCAGCAACTCGAGTTTAAGAAAAGACTATGCATAGTCTGCGTATGCGGCACGCTTGTTAGAATTTTAGCTTATTCCTAGCTTTTTAGGTTTCCAGCTTCGGACATTATATAATATAACCGTTATCGGTTTCTTTTCAACTCGGACATTTTATTTGAAATACAGATTAAGACACTGTTTGTTTGAAATTGATTTCTCTCTCTAATCAACAAAAGTTCTAAATTACAAAAAGACCCACAGCCGTTGCATCAAACGAGCCCTTCTGAAATCAAATATAAGACAAAAACTTTTTGACAGGCCAGCCTTAACTCGCTGTTAAATTATCTGTCGCGTTTGGTTTTAGACCCCCTCATTACGATGTATTGCTGCGACTCGATAGAACTAGGCCGTCAGCTAAAATTATTATGGGATCTTCTAACTATATTGAATAAGAGGTTACGTTTTGTGCCTATCCCCCAGCAATGCTGCATGATGTCAACGGTATCGAAACGCATCTAAGTCGCCCCAGCCAGCCGTGCATGCTATTTTCAGCTATTTACTATGTCATGTAAGGCTTTGTATGTAAGTACTTGCATCGAATCGTAGGATTTCCCGCCAGAAAGTGCTTTGGTATGCATACACCGAAATAGCCCGCCCCAAAACTGAAAAACATATTATTAAATATATTATTATTATTGATATTCATCGTGTTATAATAAAGTAATTTTATCTTCTTCTTATTCGAATCTGTTGGCCTATCGTGGAATAAGCTCTTACGTATTCCTTCATCCAAGCATTGTAGTTAGTAGGCGAGAGGTGAAATAGGTCAAAGTTTTAAAGCGTCTCTGCACTTGCAATATGGTCGATATTCAGTTGGTAGATAGATGAAGTCATCGTACGGCTTAGTAAAGGGGGGACAGGGGACAGGTGGATGGGGGTAAGCGACGAGGAGAGCCAGTTCGTTTTTATTGCCGTACAGACAACCGGTGCACCATCCGTAAAAGTCTCAACTTCCGCCGTTTAGTCAGCCCACTATACAGCTCTTCATATAGAACAACCTTGTGAAGTGCAGTCAAGTTTGTAAAAAAAACTGATGATTAGATCAGTCATAGCAAAAGCCAGCCGGACTCCAAATATACGAAGAATTCACCAGTTTAAAAGGCGTAAACCAAACTACAATTTGCGTTCATAAATTTAACTCATAAAACTACGCGACGACCTATGATGGTCTTTACATTTAAAGCTTCCCTCTGAATCCGTGTAATTAAACATTGTATCAGGAGCTATTTTCCTACTATTACGATGCTGTCATTAATCCCCTTCGAGGAGTCTATATAGATAAGTCTGAAAAAATCGACTATTAGTTTGTGGGGCGTCCATCTTAGTTACTACGCTGAGTACTATCAGTGCTATCGATGGCGTTAGGTCTACGCTGATGTATGCAAGAGTATACGTGATACCTCTCGCGACGTAATCTATCTAACCCATAAAAAAATCCAATAAGAAATGAAAACTATCTCTAACTTTCTCCTGCCTGCTTGTTCATTTTTTCGTGCTTGTTTAATATACTTAATGTAATCTGTGCTATATTCTAGACGTAGGAATTGACAAGACTAGATTTCAACTACTAAGACATTGCTAACTCAGAGTGTTCGAGAAGCATGTAGCGAAGTCCCGTTAAAATTTAAATGCTCAAAACATTTGCTGTTGTCTATTAGATTTCTGTGCAGGAAGCACACGAAGACTTAGAGTGGGCGCTCTGTCCACGAAGGCGCAACTGTCGATCGGCAGCTTAATTAAGGCTAGAGCAATCAGAGATTGAAATACAAATTTCAAGACGAAAGATCGAACAGCGTTCCCAGATTCTTGCACTGTTCCAACAATAAAATTTCATATAGCCGATAACAGATGTTCTCAGGTCCACTATGCATACGCCGGCAAGTGAAGATCAGTGCCGCTAACCGTTGCGACCTACGTAAGTTTGTGTTATCACAAATAAGGTTTCGATAATACGAGTCAATGTAAAGATTACGTGCTTGGCTGAGGGGGGGCGTGTTCCCCTAGTTACCAGCTCTTTATAATCACGCATCACTGGGTAATAATTACACCCTAAATAGACAATTGGCAACTATTGCTACCATTGTAAGGAATCAGTTACTGTTTCGCAGGCTTCTGTTGTCGAAAAGGCTTAGCCTAAGAAAAGGCAGATCTTTCCTCATAGGCAGCGTTTAGTGTGCATGCTTATTTCCCCCACCGTTTCCAGTCTCGCCGCAGGCTAAGGCCCATCAGTAAGTGATATTCCTGCATCTCATATTCTTTGTCTCAGATACCTGCTAGTTACCTTAAAAGCAACAACGTTAATCGTTGATGAAGTAGCACAGCTTTTTTTCGTTTCAGCCCGATAGCAGAAGGCAATAGTCCTTCTTACCTTCGTCAATGATCCCGTAGCTGAACGGAAATAAAAACCAGTACTTCTAGTGGCTATAGAAATAATAGAGTCCTTACAGGTCGAAGTCGTTACTGAGGGCCTACGATCAACTTTCCACGTAGGATGTCGCGATCGGCATTAGCAATGAAACGGCGTTCATGTATGCTTCAAATAATCTTCATGTGTATGGTACTGTCCGTAGTCATTATGTTAAATCATAAAATAAAATTATTATTAATCAACTCATTCATGTGTTCTGATCATATCCTGTAGGCTGGTCAAGTTAGAATAATCTATAAATAGATTGAAGCTGCCAGCTGTTTTGTCGAAGATGGAGCTCGTTTCACAAAGATTGATGTTATATTTTTTACTATTTGATCACACTCGCATGTTGTTGATGTCGTAGCCATTGACGCCCTATTTAACCGTACATGTAGCCGCAAACGTAGCTTAAAAAGAGCGCCACCAATATGGTCTGCCTGACCATATGACCAAAGTGGTTTAGTACAATATTTATATAGTAAAGCTTTGTATTTGATTTTCGGTCAGTGTACTACATTTGCCATAATGGCACTACTACTTATGAAGTGACTTAAATGAGAGCTTGTCATTTTGGTCCTTGCAAGCTTTTACTGATCTCAAAAACAGACATTCAAAATTATTAATAAACATCTTCCGAGTGTGAAAACAGAAATGTTCAATACAATCTAGACAATTATCTTCGCCTTTTCTTTCTGAAATTTCTATCGGAACGTTTTTTCCAATCTCTCACTTCAGTTCTGGCGACCACCTGGGCTGTAACTCAATGCTGCTAATGGTCCTGACAGCTGTCGAAAACTAATCTATCTCCTGCAACGATCCGGCCCCCCGAACAGTCTGTAACTGTGCGACATTTTCGGTTACGTCGCTCGTCCTCTCGGTCTCCATATTGGGTAGTTCGGCCGTTTTTACGACCTTACTTGAGCGTAAGTATCGTCGCGGCCACCAAATTATAAAAAAACTCTCATATGTCTAACATACAATATAATTGTTCCCAACAGTAAGTGTTCAGTTTCCCTTTGTGCAAATGTGTTACGAGTACTGCAAAAGGTGTAATATATATTGTATATATATTTTATATATTATATATATATATAATTTACTCGTTCTCTTTTTACATACTGACAGCGACGGAAATACCTGTTATCTAACGAATTATTGGTAAGTGGCGTACGGTCCAGGGCTGTCTTTAAAATACGGCATCGAAACGAACCGTTTTCTTCAACTACCAAAAACAGTGCCTGTTTATGCTCCCCCGTACAGGTCTTTATAGGCTCCGTAAAGGACCATTTCCCCAGTTGCAGGACACTCGTTTAGACCTCGGCAACCTACACACAACCTGTGCCATACAACTGTTAGGAATTTTAGCTGACTATTTGTTGTATCGAGCATGTGCTCATCCGCCATTAGTAGAACCAAGAAAATCCTGTGATTTCTAGAATAAAGGCACAGGTTGGTAATGGTGGAAAACAATATTTATTACCTTCACAATTTGAGCGCTAAACATACCCCAACTAAGAGCAAAAACTACCTTGACTTTCCGAAGCCGACGGTCTTCCTTGTTACCAGTTCTCAGGCGACTGCCGAAAGTTCCTGAATAGGTTTCAACTTTAATACGCTCGATAATTCATCAGAATGGCTCGAAAAGCTATTTTCGATATAGAAGTTCACAGCCGTTTTGAGGAAAAAAAATATGAGTTGTAGACTGTGCCGTTCAGGTAAGCTTTAACAGTTAGTCTTTATTGAAATTTTTTACACGTTATCGCAATCCTTGTATTTTTGAGACTATAGTCCTACTATCAATTCAAAATTTTATTTAACGCACAGTTACTACTAAAAGAAAAAAAAGTTATTTGCAGATTAAAGGAAGAATATTTCGGAAACGTTTAGCATTTCTAGCACGTTGTTGAAATATCCGTTACTATTCAAATGTAGTCCCAATACAAAGCATACGAAAGGGTTCCAATTTAGGTGACGTATCCCGTATATATACATTGGCCAATCAAATAAATCCACATAAATATTTCACAGATTGCCTAGTTTGATCACACGTATTAAAAATCTGGTGTCGTTTTCCCGTAATGCCGTTAACGATATGTACACGATGCACGATGTGACCTGATGAATTATACAGAACCTGTACAACCCTTCAGCGGAACGCTTGTACACGTATTGCGCGGTGCCGCTCGGAGTTTCCAAATGGTATTAATTTGAAGAATAGACCTTTTTCTAGTCTTTGATTGTCTAATTTGGAAATTGTTTCAGCCGTTTGAAACGCATAATTTTAATAACAGAGACTTTTGGCTCGTTTACAATAGCCTAAGGCACTCATTTTAATATTACGTCAAAGAGCTTTTTGAGACACGGCGATTTCGAGCTCTGTCACCGTCTCGAGGAGCTAAAAAAAACGTACTAGAAACCGATTATCTTGTAGTGCAATTAAAATTATCCCGTCTCATCGTGGCGTGGTTACTCCTGTCTTTCTCGATCAGTCTATCCTTCATCTTCCGGACTGCCCTGTATACCAACATACATAATAAATTTTCTTTGCAATCGTTGCTCGTGTGCGACTTTGGCTATTGAGGTCCACTCCTTATCCGCGAGGTCTTTTCAGAATCCTATTATGACTCTATGATACTCACAATGACACGAAAACTCAATACACGAAAATATATATATATATATATATGTATGTTTCCACGAGCACTTACACAGCAAAATCGCGATGTCGATATATAGGTGAAGTAGGCTTTTGGATAATCAGGGCCTACATAGCAAGGACTGTTAGCGTTTTGCGTCATCCGTAGCCATACGTAAAAACAATCCGGGCTTGCTATAGCATACGTTCCTCTTTCTTTGGCTGGTACGCGTAAAATTTGTTTTGATGTGTGTCTTTACGTAGCCTTCTGTGCGGCATTGTACATATTAGTGTCGGATCGAAATGAAACGGATGAAACGATTTTCCTCCTTGAGCATATGTGATTCTACTGAGATCACCTTTCTGTAACCTCTACGTTTTTTAAGCATAACTCGAGCTACTATGTTAGAAAAGTGGGATAAGTCTTAACGCCCGAGCTCTGATAGCACGAAAATATGACAAAATCCGTTTGTTCTCGCTTCATTCTTTTCGGCATGAAGATTGGCGCGTTGTTGTTGTCGTAGTAGCCCTTACTTGTTCTTAGAGTAACTTCATTCTGACTGAAATATGATGAGTAATTGTTCCCTTTTTTCAACAAACCTAGTTTTTATTTCGGCATACATCTGCAACTGGAGTGCCTCCGACTCGCCTTTCTGATTTTCTGTCTTCGTAACCCCAAGTCTCGTTAAAGCCGTTCCAATTCCCATTTCCATCATGCTGATATTTTACGTGTCCCGCTTAGGCTTGCCGTATCTCTCTGTGTCGAGTCGAACTTGTCCGCGCCGTGATCTCGCTTAGGTCTATTTTCTTTGTTTGTAGCGGTTCAGAAAAAATTAACTACTTGACGTGCTAGTCGTTTTTTGCGGCTTCTTTGCTAGCTTTAGGCGTCGCTACGTAGGAATTTTTATGGCCAGTTCCTCTATGAAGAACAGAAGTGCTAGCTTTTCACTGCCAATTACCTTCTTTGAACTGTGCGAAGAACGAAGGTATTGTTATGACAGTGAGGTTGAAATCCCTTTAAATTCCTTGTAACCTAACAGAAGAATTAAAAGGTTCTTGTAGGTAATGTTTGTTTTTTGTTAAGCTGCATACAATCGTGTTATCCGCAATGAAGTGTGACACTTGTGTGTACATTGTGGTCTGACTCTGTATGATATCTAGCGCTGATTTTGGAAGCGGCTGACACTTTCAGTTAAAGAATCCTTTTGTTCTTTTCCACTCGTCAAAGCAAATTGTTTTAGCTTCTAGTACTTTAGTTTTTTGTGCCGACGCTACTTGTTTTAGTGTGCTTGTCAACTTCCGCAAGATTTCTCATTACTCACGTCCATTGCCATTCTATTCTTGGCTATGGCTGTAGTATGTGTCCTCCCTTAGAACATGCAGCCTGTTGATTACAGCCTTCTTAGCCTTCCAAAAAAGGCCTTCATAGCATTACAAAAAATGAAAGTCCAATACAATACCATCGTTTTACATTTAGTGATACAAGAACCTAGTATCGGAACAAGCGTTGGCTTCTTCCGACGCTTGTCGCTCCTCTGTTAACCTACAAGATGAAATGAGAGCGCGCATATTTTCCATGAAATGCTTATCGGCCTAAAAGCGCCGACGGATTTGCTAGTCCGGTTTACTATTGTAGACATTGCTGGTTATCTCACTATTTGTTAATTTGAGTATCGATGAACCAGTTTCGTTCTCGGTGTCTTCGCGTGTGATTGTGTTGTCTTTTCGGTTGATAAGCTTCCGCTACGTGCCACTGGCTTCCTTGTATCAATGCCACTGGCTTCACTGGGTTTTCCGAATAGGCGTTGTTCTCCACCCCGCTCCAATTTGAAAATTCTCGACATTTTCAAAGGCTGACTAATTCGTAACTACGCTATCTTGGCAAACAGCTAAGTGAACCAGATATGTAGATTACATCTACAGAAGATTGACCAATCTGGCAAATGTTTTGCAGTTCATATAAGACCACCTAGATGATAACTCCAAGTTTTTAAGTTTCCGCTCCACACGGAAGAGCTATTTGTTGAGTGCGTGAACATCAACTGGTAACTATGACCACTTTGGGCTAAAATGACAACGCACAGAAGTAATCTATGCCGTAGGTAATATTGAGCCTGGGTCGCTATCTGGGAATTTGTTGAGAATATGAATATGTTGTCGGATCGTGTCCCCGTTATAGCTTAGAGAATAATATATCCATCTATTAATCTTAGAATTTGTCTGATAAAACGACTGACGGCGATACCGGACGTGGAACCTGAAACATAGATGTTCAGGTCCCCCATAGCATTGATTCTAATACGAATTTGCTCTCCCTGTCTGTTTGGGTACTTCGCAAACTGTCCATTGTTTGATTTTAAGTAAAATGATGATATTATTTTGTCCATGTCCAGTTAGACTTAGGCTAAGTAGTCACTCTGTTTCTACATAACGTTATAGAGGTAACAGCGTCTTCCACGGTAATCATGGATCTACTCATCGGAACGCGTCCACGGGGCACCTGAGCGGAACCTTGGCTCGTTACGACACTGTTGAAACATCATGGCGCAAAAAGCCTATTTTACAAAGAAAATGAACGCTAAATTTGTATTGCTTACGTGGAAAATGCGACAGGTGATAAAAGACACGACGACGATGTCCTTACTTATAACCCTTCTAGTACTTCGTGGTATCGCCTTCTATCTTAATCGTATTCTCTGTTAGAGCAGATAGATTATAAACACAAATGAACAATTTTACATAGTGCAGGTGACGAAATTATATCGTAATCATTTCTATGGGTACAGCACTATTACAATAAACAAATCATTAAGCCTGCATGAAGGAAATAACAGAAGCATAGTTTTGATTAGAAACAGACGAGCAAATGTATGCAAACGTAAGCTTCTAATAGGAATGAAGCTTGGGCAAGTTCGCTTGGGTATAATATTCGCCCCGATCCGTTGGAAGCACACGTACATGATTCTTTCGTCCTGCGTTTAAGATGGCTCCTAACAAGAGACTTGTCTATTATATTCTGTTGTTAATGAAGGGTACATTGGTTGCCTGGGGAAACCCCCTATGAGGGATTTGTTCAAAACGAGGTGAAGCTTCTGCTCAGTGTTGTTGCTCAAGATGTGCGAGTCTCATCACATAGTACTATTAGGCATAAATATTATAATCGAGATATATAGTCCGATTATAATAAATCAATTTTTTATTATGTTTTTAGTGTTTAACGCACGAGCAAACATGACAATGGAACATCGCGTTACAGTTTACCGTTGCAATTAAATGTCGAAATCGAAGAGGATGAATAGTAGGCAACGGTTTCGACCTGCGAATATCCGTTCTACATATTGGGAATGGTAACTAGCGCCCCATTGGTGCTTTTAGCTGCGCGTAAAATCAAAATGACACAGAATAATTTATATGTATTACTATTATCGAAACACTTAACAATAAGGGTCCTCTTGCCACGACAAACGATAAAATATAATTTTTTGCGGATTCAACAAGAAGACAAAAGTTACACTTGGAGTTGGGAGGACAAAGTCGGTATACATATACTACACTCGCCCTCCACTTGTATATCGGCAAGCGTCTGACAATCTTATGTAATGTATAAAAAAAAAACTCTATGTACCATTTGTGATTGTGTTATCGCACACGCATATGGTAAACGGTTCTACGCAATTCTAGTGGCAATGAAGCAACCGAGGAAGATCTAGTCGGCGTATGGAGACAACGTTTAGTCCTTGCTTATCTGAGGGAGAGGTGCGGAATGCGACAAAAGTATTGTACTTGGTGCCTGTCAATCAGGCCTAAACGACAATAATATATTTCCTGGGACAGACATTAAGCAGCTTCGGTTACGACAAAACCTTACGTTGTGCCCCTATATGCCTAGTTGAACCCTTGCTTAAGGCGCATACATTACCTAACATGAGCTTTTTAAGCCGTTTCGATATTTGGGTAAGAAAAAATTACTATTTCTTACTTACATGAATCATAAAATGTACTTTTTACAGTAATGGCCAAAATAAATTAAAATGAAGAGTAAAAGAAATCGTAGAGTAATCGCAGGGCAACCTGTTTAACCCTACACGACATTTAGGGTTGGCACCGATCGACTTTGTATACCTATTTACGGTGCATTCGATCGATAGCAACTAAAAGCACTCTTTTTCACAGTTTGAATAATTAGAATGTTGATTTGAAACACTTCTCACTGGATTAGGCCTCCTTTATTGGCCGGTACCTATTTCCATGGTATGATCATGATTGATTCAGGCATAGGTCCTTCTTGCTGAGGCTGACTGTTCAGAAGAGAGGCCGCATTTATTGTGGGGCCTCTTACTTTCACCTACGATATACTTGTATACTTTCCGCCGTATGTAGTTTTTTTTGTCGCGATTACTATACATTTGATAATTAGTGAGCGATGTTTTTCAACCTCCTGAGCAAATGGCGAAGTTTCTAACGCAATAGTTTATAGATCTGCCTCTGACTGACGCTTCCACATTTGTTGTTGCTATTTGTTACTAAGTAGCTCGTAATTATCATATATTAACCCCCATCTGAGTAAACCATTTATCTTTCACTGGGGATATGTTCGCCTATTTGTGACATCGCACACTCCTGATGGAAGCATGTTCCAGCCTCACACGGTTAACCAGAGTTTCATAGAATCCGTTTATGATAAATCCGAAATACAAAATCAAAATGAGGCCTAGACATTTAACGCAAATAACTGAATCTGTCCTATATGTGCATATACATTTTAGATAATCTTTGCATCGCTGAGCGTTTAGGGGATCTCTCTGTTTTAATTGGTTGCTGCATTGGCTATCGTCTTTCATCCATATTCTCCTTTTGTTCTGTCGAAAAAACTATTTATTTTTCTTGTGAAGCAAGAAGTAGGTGCCTTGACACGCGTCATGTAATAGAGAGTTCTTTTTATACAAATTCAGGATAAGCGATTGAAGGGCAACCGCATGTTCTCTCAGAGTTCTGCGTCTTTGTTGATATCGCCTGTCCTTAAAAGCTGCAACATGTTGCAACAGCAGTTTCCAGGCAGCTTGTGTCAGGTAAAATTTGGAAATTAATGATGCATGGATAAATCTACTTAGCTACTTCAAACTCGTCAAACTTTCGCGCAGTGGCATAGAAATTAAACTAGAGAGTAGCGCATATAAGATGGCTTATCGGTACGATTGCTATAAGTAGGTAGATCTTATGTTTATGACAAAAATTGTTATAAGATTCACTGGCAAATAAATTGCAACTTCGGCTAGATGTAGCCAATGGTTTCGCGCGTATGTTCATTGAACTTGGGACGCGTTATTCAGACAAAACGTTCTATAAACGGACCTGGTGATGGATTTTTGGCCTTAAACCAACCCCGAGAGTCTGGAGTGTCTCATAGTAGCCTTTCGAAACCTCGCTATGTACAAAAATACTGTCTTGCAAGAAAGATCTCTGATCTTTGTTGCGCGGATCGAGATCGATAGATTTCAATACGCAAACCAGGACAACGTAGTATATCATATATATATATATATATATATAGAGGGTTTAACCTCACGGGTATTATACATAGCAAATAAGTTTCTTGCACAATTTAAAATACCTAAAAATGGCTGCGGGATGAATCAAGAGAGTAGACTGTTAACGATACTCATGGTCTGGTTTAAACCGTACTTATTTGATTTCTCCTATTCAAGGAACCTGTGTAGAAATTGCTTCATACGGGCATTCCATACGTTATAGAAATTTTATGCAATATATATAGTATGGATCAGCGCTAAAAACTTCGAGCAAAACTCGGAGCCGACGTGTTGATGTTTTGCTTGGATACTCCGGCAGGTTTGTTTAAAGATCACTCGATCAGACAAACAAGCCCACCTAGAACCGCTGAGAGATTAAAATAACATATCGGCGCCATTATTCATTGTTATTGAAAATAAATAAAATGAAACTTCAGAGACCGATTTCAACGCTATGGAATAGAGAAATGAGAATGCGCTCGTGACGTTAAATTAATGAAAATATGTGTATACTTCATTTTCATGGAACGGCGAGATCGGCAAATCAGGGATTAGCTGCAGGAAACTGGGCCCTTCGTGTCTGCTTTTTTCGAGCGTAAATCGAATCTTTCTTATTGTTTGGCAACGAGAAGATTTACGTGAGTAGCTAAATATATGAAATCGAAACTACACGCGTTGCAGAGTATCTCACGCATTTGCTTTGGTCCTTACGTGTCTGTTGGCGTGATCGGCTGATATGTGTTATATCACTATTGTATGATTGCACGTAACACATTCAAATCTATTTGAAAGGCGTAAACGTAATTCATCCAACGAATTTTTAGACATCGAAAACAATATAAGCAGTAGATTCGTTATCTGGTCAGAATACAAAAGCTGTTTGAGATGGTGTTACGTCAATCGATAACCCAACTGTCCTTGGAAAATGTCCGGGCAAAAAGTCCGGCACTAGCCTTGAGCACCAAATCACCAATAGGTCGATCAGTGTGCGCCTTAGTCCACTAGCGCTCCACATATACTTCGATGCTCCCGGCGAGTCCTTCGCGTTCTTTCTCCGTGCAAATATTGTTCCATCTCTATTGCTCTGCTAGGTCTTTGCGACACTCCCACTGGTAGAGGTGTCTCTCTCCCATCCAGTGAAATCCCGTATAGCTACTGAGGTCCGTGCCTGAATCGCCTTCGCCCACCAACCCAAAAGTACTTTGTATTCTGTTCGCTAAGCTGTTTTCAGATTCCCGCAGTAAATTCTTAAAATGGGTGACCTTTTCCTTCGGCAATTTACGCTTTTGACTGAAACGGTGAAACGGTGATTCGGACGCTGCTCATTCGTCCTGAAAATGCTTTTTCTTCTAAAAGCATCGCTGAACGAAAGTGTGCCATGTTGTCGTCTGCCGTTAATATTTATATATGCCTCGAAAAGAAGTCTGCAGTGATATTACGTAGTGTCGGAACTAGTCGAGTGGTGCGGAACCAACGAAAGTAACTGAATAGGATGAAAAGACGCTACGATTTGCAGTGTGTTGTCTTAAAAATGTCAGCGAATATCTTGCAAGAGGTCTGTCTAAGCTGTAGATAAGCAAGCCACGGAGATTGCGGCATTAGTATACAATCTTTTTTTATTTGATGTAAAGAATTTATCTTCTAGGTTTCTTCACGGGCGTGTCGGATAATTACACGTTCTAAGCGAGATAGCTTTAGAAAAAAACAGCAAATTTCATTCGAGTTTAAGCCTTCAATGACGATAGCGTGCGCAAGATGCCAAATAGACACTCTGTGAAGTCTCAGATACCTAGAATTTTACGATTTCGTCCGCTACTTTGGCAATACACGAGGACTATTGGTGTATTGGTTTTTATATACGACTAAAAAAACATAACCCTCATAACACAGTAAATTACCACACCATTATCACATGCGAAAAAAAACCGAAAGAACGTCAAAACTTCATAATATCTATATAATTCGCCAATAAATGTAGGTGCCGATCTTATAGGTATTATTAACATGTCTTTCTTTTAGGACATGTTGATCCAAACTCTTCAGGACAATAGTGCGAAGTTAAATTGTTTCTTGCGGGACTTGTTATACACTTGTAGCTGGCGCGGAACTTTATATAGTCGTAGCTTTCTCAGGTCAAAGTTACACTCTGCTGGCACGTCTCGACAGTAGATTAGACCTTATGCGATTCGTAGTATACAGTGTAGAATTAAAAAAATTATGTGAACATAAAAAAATAAAGTAAATTAAAACAAAAACATGTTAAGCAAAACGCTGATAAGTATATTATGGGTCGTTGACATTTTCGTAGAATTAGAATACCAGGATCATACAAGCACACATGTATTATAATAGAGCAGTCGTTTATAGATTACCTTTAAAATAATAACAAAACAGGCTTAAATCAAATTCTTCTCATTGTTATTCATTATAACGGTGCTTTATTTAGACGATCCGAATTAATTGCTCGGTACTGATTCTTCATACTAAACATCAAAAATGAATCCGTTTTAAAAATACAACTGATTTTTATCAATTTTGTCAGAATGGTGTTCGATTTTTGACTCATATCTATTATTGGTAGGCAATGGTATGCTGCTCATAGGTCTACCCTGATACTTGAGTTTTCAATAGGCAAATTGAAAATACATAGGTATAAGCAAATAACCCTTGCCGTTCTTTGTTTTTTCTTATCTAACAGCTTGATCCACAAAAAAGTTGATATTGACACAACACACTGGAATATCTTTTTAATATAATGTCTTTCCAATTTCTTTGGAAATCCACAAGCGTTTAGCTAACTACGCTATCTAATATCAACTCGTATATGGCTTCTCCCTGTGACCGCCACCAAACTTCTAGAACCCCTGCAATATGTGCTTCTGATTTTTTTGTCAAGATACATAGAAGCGGCAGGTTTTTCGATAGGAGAACGATGTTCCTAGTAGTATAATTAATAACACTGATTTCAAGGAGAGCATAGAAGAAAGATCGCGTCAAAATAAGCAAGATATTTATTAACGCTTCAAGGAGCTCACCGTAAATGTAGTAAGTATGTGTTACTTATGTAATTTCTCTATTAAATATGAACTTTGTACGGCTGTTTCGTATAGTATTGAACATGCTGCAACATCGCTAACGAACGTTGTTTATGTTAATTGCTGCTTCTCTATCAAAAGCCAATCAAAATTGCGGTTTTTTTAGGTGCAAACATCTATATATATATATATATATGATTCTCCTGGTCTGCGGTTTGAAATAACATAAGGGCCTACATAATTAACGTCCTGGTTGGCGTAATTTTCGAACCGCATTCAGCATTAAAGCCCCTTTATGGTAGATGATAAAGTGCGGTCTTGTAACGTATACCTGTAAACTTTATACAATCTTTGCTAAATACTCTGCTGTGATGAACTCGTTGACAATGACACTGTTTGGCTTTAAAAAAAAACTAAAGAAATAAACGCGAAGTGTTATTGTGGGTTCATTCTTTCATTCAGTAAAAGATAGAAAGGAGCAGCACACAATATATTTGAATGCAGTTAAAGCTCTTTCAATACAATAACTAATAAAAATAAAAAACACGAAAAAAATACCTCGGCTAGTAGCAGTTCCTTTGCAACGATAAGCAACGATTTTGTTCTATGTATTAGATTTATTTTACGTTTTTTTTCTATTTTCCATAGAAAGCATTTGCCACTAGTATCTCGAATGGACGTCCTTCGTCATGAAAGTTCTTTGAAGAGGCACAGTACGGATGGAATAGAAAATAACTGATCCATCTAATTTTACCGCTGCTGATAAAAAATTTGTATTGCTAGCTATTTTGACACATTGATGTAATATACTGTACCAAGGAAGACGTAGTTAAGGAACACTTCTGTTTACGCAACGGGAATACGTACGAATAGTCTTTTTACCGCTGTTTAGAAGACGCAAAACCCGATCGTTACGTTTGAAAGAGGTGCGCACTTGTTCAGTTTAGCATGTGCGACCTTCGGTTATTTTTACTGTTTGGTATTATTTCTATATAAAAGAACGCTAACGAAACTTCCCCGATGGACGATGGAAGAACATTGGAGTTAGAAATGAATGAGTGTTTCTTATAATTTATATAGCTGCGTTGAACCTCTAGAAGAGAACAATGCCGTAATCGATTCCCTTCAGGTGTAATCCTAATCGTATCCGGTCAAATCTTTTAAAATCCTAAAGCTCAACCATAACGCTTAATTGATACGCTCTACCGTTTCTTAATCCTAAAATTATAAAATATATAACTATTAAAAAAGAAAAGTATATTTGTTAAGGTTATATCTGTGTAGCACATCGTATAACAATGCAGCTCATACAGTGATAACGTATAAATATTCTAATTTCCATTATTTTTTCCATATGACAAATTATAAATTTCCATATAATTTATCATCAATACACATATTATTGTATGCCATAGTGAACTATGCTTAATTAGTCAAATGCTTAATTAATTATAATTAGTCAATGAACAGTATTACTTGGTTGAAGCTCAACGAGAGTCTGCAACAACCGTTATGGTAATAAAGTACAGGGTGTTTCAGAAGAAAATCTAAAAACATATGTAAAACAGATATAAGTATTTAAATCGTAAACAAATAAAATGCATGAATCGCACATTTTGATGTGTACTCATGGCTAATAAGGGTCAACTTTGTTTCATTTGATCACGGTTTCCGCGTCCTCGGTTTCCGGTGTAGGCGAGGTACTCCCTCAAGGAAAATACATTGGCGTCAGGTCTGAAAATTGACCAGGGTGTTCTATGGGACCGGGCTCTTTGGAATATTTTCACCTATATATGCTTTTGTGATGATAATATCAATTCAAATACAGCCTAACTATTAATAATAGCCCAGAGAACAGACTGCCTGAAATGCCGCACTACAACGTTCTTTACGTATTGTTCCTGTTAAACGTGCTTGTTTACCGTTGTTCTGAGTGCAATTGTGTCGATAGATCGTACGTTGAATATGAATATTTCTATCAATATCCTGCTTTCTGTGGATCTTCTAAGTTGTACTTGGAAAATTGTTATCCTCTACCTATCGGTTGATAGCATATGAGATTGTTGAAACTTTTTGATTTTGATTGACATTTTAAAGTGCGATAAGCATTGGATTTGCTGATCCCGAGCGCAAGACATGGTCGTTCTACAGATTTTGAAACGTTTCGTTCCGACTTCTCAGTAGCTTTTTTTTTTAGCCTATGGGGGCCCTTTGATGTTTTTGGTCTTCGGAAATGTTGTCTATAAACAGCCTAAACAGTTTTAAACTTATCATTCATTTTATTAGTAAATAGGAATTGTATAGTAAGCCGCGTAGGTGCATCTGTCTAAAACTTTCCTTTGATTTTTTCTCCTAGTTACGTACGATACATATGTATAGAGTAGGAGTTTGCTACGTACGTCGAGCGTGTCAGTTGAGATGCGTGCGAAAAATTCTGCCTGGGGCGAAACAACAATTACACAGCGCAATACATGAACGATATATTTGGAAAACCCGTATTGTAAACGACTGCTAATGCACGGCATGTAGAAAAACTGATGTTACTGATGGGCCGGTTTGTAACTAGTGCGAGAAAGGAGCTGCAGAGAAAATATACTGGTAAACAAAACCCAGACGGATTGGTCTCTAATCAGCAAGTGACGAATATCCTATGAGACACAAGATGTTGCCGTACAAGACACAAACGTTCTTCAAACAAGGTGATCATCACTAGTTAGGCTGTCACAAACGAATCTGACAAACCTAAACTAACTAGGTTAGGAGGCCGATTTTTTAGTAAATAAAACACAATGATCTCAGTATTCTAGGCAGCCATAACCCACCATCTACGTTCTCATATGTAATCTATGGATTCTCACGTTATATCAACAGCAGTGGGATATACTTACGTACCAGTCGCCCTTTTTAGGTGATCACATGAACTTAGATAGAGAAAATAAGTGAAATGAAGCCAACGTTGGATACTACTTGATTAATTCAGGAAGGAGACCTGGCGTCGTTATCGAGTAACCGGGCTGCGTGCTCTCGATTAACGCGCTAACGGTCCATGATTCCCTCGAGGAACGTGAAATAGAGTGCTGTATTCATTGTTTCATTTTCCCCAGCGAATCTCCTTGAGGTTCATTGCCAGTATCACTATCACCTTACTTTTGAACATACTCGACATTGCCACCACGCTCGACTTCTCTTCAGAGTGACCTCATTCCCTCGTCTGACGGTGTAGATTGAACCGTTCTTCCTCTATGACGATCGTACACTTCAGGCGGTTTTTTTTATCGATTAAAGTTTCACGCATTGCACGTGGACTGCATTAACTAGCCGGGGTGAATTTCAGGGAAATCCAATTTTTACTAAATTTTCGCAGTTCGCGGGTTTGGGCTCTATTTCTGTAATACGTTAGATATTAAGTGCCAGTTATCCTTAGACTCGAAGCTATCCATTCGTGAGAAGCCTCTCCGATTCCGGTAATGCGGCTTCGGGTCCCCACATCTGGTTATCCCCTTGCTTGTCTTCAACACTCCGATCTCCGTTCTTGAGATATGTGCACCATTCACGTACTGTGCTTTTGTGTAGATCTAATGTCTTTACCCCCCGGTGAATCCCGGCAGCGCTGTGGCCCTTGAGGAACAAAAACTCTGAGCGCGGATTTTCGGGACCGGAAAATGTTTTTCGTTCCGAGTTAGTTTCTCCTGGAGTAAACTTGACTGGTTTCTAATGATAAATCCTTAGAACACTCAAGCATTTATCAATTAAAGCTTGGATACGAGTGGTGCATAACTCAAAATGCTTCAGTGTCAAATTCCGTCGGATCCATTTGTAACAGCTTAGTAGTTTTGGGGCTGTATAACAATGCATGTCAACAATGCTCCAGTTTATAGTAGTCACTTACGCTGATTTTTTGTGAGCGTCAAGTTGTTGTCTGTAATGGAAAAAACCTGCATCTGCAAGCTGAGTTACCATTACGACTGGCCAGGGACCGTTAGCACGGGACCTCTTGATCATGCTCGAGCCCATTGTGCGATGTGGATTAGTGACTATAATGTGTATGCGTAGGCGACGGTCATTGCTTCATCATGGGCTGTGCAGAATTTACGTACACAACCGAAATTGCTACCAAGTTCCTGTACTGGAAAACGCGAACACCTTAAACTAAACTTGCACAGCTAATTATAGTATGGATATACGCGTGACTAATATTTCTGCACGGTGTAGAAAATGCTCAGGTACCATATAAATACCCAGAGACAACTTTCAATACGCTGCATTTGACAAGCGAACCATTTATTGTATGCACATTCTAAGAGCGCACTTGTTTTGCCAGAATATGCCTGAATCGTTAGTAAATTGATTAAGATGTGGTACAAGGGCATCATAACAGGTAAGCTCGTATGCGTTCTGTTATGCTATAAAGTTGTAAAAATCCTGCATTGATCTTCGTATCTAAGACTGATAAATTGTGCCCCTGTTTTCACGTGTCAGGATAAGCATGGATGTTACGTTATTAAAAACAGAACAAATTGGAGCAACGAAGCTGCTCCTTGAGTCTGCGCGGACATCTTTACCATGCTCGCCCTCATAAGCCCTGATTTTTGCTTGACGATCTTATGTGTCAAAGCACAGTCGTATACAAGTGTTATGTAACAGATTAAAAAATAGCGGTTCTATGACCCCGACGGTCCTAAACCCCGACTAAAAGGACCTACTTATCACGTATTTAATTACCGTAGCGATCATATGAAGTGTTGGCATTCGCATTTAGCAAATGCGTGTACACACAGACTTGCCTCGAAACCTTGTCTTTAATCAACCTATTTCGTCTTAGATCAAAACTTATTTTGTGCCAGAAATCAGCGTATAAGTGATTTATTTTAATAGTAGAGAGCTACGACCAGGTAGTTGATAGGTACCTCGATACAAAGCCCTCTTAAATTATTCATCTGTGGATATCCGACCCGGATGCATGTCTCCGACTGGCTTCCTATTCACTCAACATTGTACGAAGTGATCCGGTTATTTGTACTTCTTTGGCGCGTAGTCTTTGTTTTCCTATAACTAATACATACATTTAATCGATTGCAATACACCATAACGAGATGTCAGTCCTAAATTATAGTTAACGAGGAGATGGCCCGAATCTTAGCGGCCGCATCATTAAAAGCCCTTGTATCTTGCTCTGTAGTCGCCGACACTGCTATACCCTTTCATTTCGATTGGGTGAATACTTACATAGGTCTACTGACTCTTAAGCCGAAACACCTGAGCTTTGGAGTATGAACACCTGAATGGATCACATTTGAAATATCAAAAACGAGCTTTTATTTGATAGTGGAATACTTGGACAAGTTTACTAGCGACAAGAATTATAATGTTAAAAAACAATTTGAGTGTAAAGGCTGTCGCTGGATGTGGCCAAAGGAAATGTGCTAGTTTAACCCTACAGAAGGAATTTCACTTTGGAGGTTTTAAGGGCACCCGCAGACTGTAAAAGGCATTTCAGTAAACGACCTCGTCTTACAAATGTAAAAAAAGTTTCTAAAGAAATTTCCTGTTCTCAAAAAGTTAATAAGCAAAAGTCCAGCGAAGTTAGGTACTGCCAACTGTGTGGAAGAAATTTCGTAAGATCGATTACCGTCAAAAAAAGAAAAAAGCGTCCTGATGGAGGTACATATTGTGTTAAAGCACACAATCCAAATTCGACCACAATATGTCCTTGCGAAGGTAGCTAAAGATGTCGACGTGCTAAAGGGCCTACTGATTTCTCCATCGAGTCTATATCACTAGCTGCTTTCGTCCCATGTAGCGTTTTTGTGAATGGTAAGGAAGCTACCATATCTTTTCACAGTAGCAAACCATCTATAGCATTTGTCAAGGAACAGTTGTTTTTATATTCCTTATGTTTCAATTTTTTGGCCGATATATAAACACATCTATCATATAGCGTAAACCTGTACTGTATATTGATGTTTTTCTGGTTTTCGCAGGTCAGTTAAGTAGCAATTTTTTCTCGTACTAGTACTCGGTAGTTCTGATAATTAGATTGCTCCTCTCTAGAATGCAAATTAGATATTGATACGGGGGATTTCTAATCGTGCTTCCAGCTCAACTCTGGGTTCCACTTGAAACAACGGGATGACTGAGGATGCCGCAAAACAAACATATCAAACGAGATAATACCTTAATCGATATAAATAAAATATTGCCGACGTCATATTCTACCCGTATATTTTTGCTGCTTGCAGATGAAATTGCCGCATTTTTAGTATCTACTAATAACTCTTTTCCGTTTGAGGAACTCGCTGATATTTCCTAACGCAATAAACGTATAGCATTGATTTATATTATCATTATTATCTTACGTTTATTCATGACACTTCTAAAACAGTTAGAGTGTTTTTCACTTACACAATATTCCAATTTAATAACATTTTGACTAAGACTAGCTATAGGAACAAATATAAAAATCATAACAGATTATCTCAAATGTGTCAACTTTCGATAACAACGATTTATATGTAGTAACATGTAAGTAAGCTGCGTCTGTTTCCGTCCAAAAAATCCAGTTAGATACTTGGTTAAATGAGCGTTTCCAATGATCTATAATTTCGGGAAACGGGTTCAGTCGAGTTCGACCTGTGGACTGCCATAAGTACTACCATCAAATCGTATCGTCGTGCTGTTTTCGATTCAGGAAACAAAAAGCTTTCGCAAACCGTACATAAGGCGCTTCGAGATAGCTGTTCGTCATATTGCCCCTGCGTATGTGCTGCATATTGATGTTTTTCCGCTCTTACTACGCTCTTTGTCTACGTATTCCTTGCTGTGAGTTTTCTTTGAAATATTTGCAAAGCTAAACAACATTGTGGATGTCCTCAAAAAGATATCGCACGGGCCACCGACCTTCGGGATCTACTTTGAAGTATTTTTTCAACTAATTACGACGAAAGATCGTTATATGAATTGGTTGGGAACTATTTAGGATTGCCAGAGGCGAAAAAGGGTGAAAGCAATTGTTTCTAAATAATAATGCCCTGATATTTTCTATGGGATGATCTAATAAATAAAGTTCTTGGTGACTTAGAAAAGTGGGCCTCTTTTGGAAAGGCTGCTTTCGACGCTCTTAAGAAACTCTTAGCAAAACTCCTGATGGCTTCCTACCCTGCTGCATTCGGAGCGTGCGTTCCAGATACAATTGCATTCCTGTCCTCCTGAGACACATCTCTAGGCGAAGATAGCGTCAGTTTGTTCACTGCTCCTGTATAAGTCCTGTGTTATCTGTTGGGCACAAGTGCTAGTTGCCTTTAAACTGTCTGCTTGAAATTAAAGTTGTCTTCTGGAACGTGCTAACAGGTAAAGTTATTGACCAGATAGAGCGCATGTTGTTCCTACGATAACTGCAACGTAGGTTTAAAGAAGGAAATATAGTTCCTCGTGTGTTCAAAACTTACAAGTACATATTCGGCGCTCAACTTCGTACGGAGTGATGGAAGCATCGTATGCGTATCCGAGTTTTTTTGCCAGTATGAAGAGACTGGCTTCAAATAGAATGCTAGCTTAAGCATCACGATTACCCGGTAGACGATTCGGTGCAAAAAACGAGAGCTATAATTATTGGTTATCGGAGACTTTTATTTGTTATGGCGACTACTGTTAGCCACGGGCATTATTTCGATACGCTTCAATATATCTATAATACAAACTAAAAGTTTCCACTAGTCCAACCCCGTTACTCTCATTGAACTTTGTTTGGTTTATGTATACACCCGACCGGTGTAGTAGAACACCTTTCACGAAAAAAGCAGAGTAAAATTCGAAATGGTGATTTGCTGAGTGCTAATTTTATTGCCACTAGACTAACGAAGAGTCAGAGGTTTATAGATGCTCATTTTGTATCGTTTGCGTCAGAAGCAAGAGACAATGTACGTTATACTAATCTGAGGCTATTATCGCTGGTAGCGCAGATGCTCTATATATCAGCTTCCGGTTTGATGTACTGTAGCTTTACATAACTCTAATATTTCATTGGGTGATTGAGTTTCATTGATCCCTCCCGAATACAGTTAGTGATAGAAATAGATACACGTTCAGTTATGATAACATTCGATACTTCGATTATTGATGGGTCCTCTGCTGTATATATTGACTAAAATAGATGCATATCGTAGTTACGAGTAGCTATGTAATTTCTAATAAAAACCACGCTCTGTCCGGTCTTCGTTCACTGCTAATTCGATAAAGCATCGACCCTCAGAACGTGCAAACGGTCAGGTAATCGCCAAACCGTCACGCTAATTCGAATGCCAGAACGCATTGGAGACTTCATGACAGAAACTCTACTAAGAGATATTAACGAGAAATACTGATTACGGGTTACGTTTCTCAGCCGTATAGCGAAGATGTCCAGAGTAAATTTCCCCTACTGAAGATAGAAGCGCAGCGTTAACGCTATATTTAGACGGAAAACCATCTTCTTTGCGTGGTGTCAATACTATACCACACATTATTCTATTCACGGGCTATAACGATCAACTTGAAGATCGCTTGCTATCTCTGCATGCATACGGATTTCTACAATGTGTCAATGATAGAAACAAATTTGATCTGTCTGGGCAACCGAACCGTTTCAAAATATACAGGTATTTTTAAAAAATCCAATCGATAAATAAGCTGCGGCAAGTAATCTTTCGTTTTCAGTTTTGTCAACTACTTTACTACATAAGATCTCATGAACTGTAGTGTAAATAAAGTAACGCATTATTCAAAGAACGCGTCATTGGCTAGCGTGCTACTGTTTACGGAGGTCTTCGCAGCGCAAACATAAACGCCGTTTTCTGTTCTACGTAGCAGGCTATCACGTGTCCGTGTAATTTCTTTCCTGTTTCGTCCACCAAAGCGCCAATGGCAACAACAACTAAGTCGATTTTAGCCATTCATTCGACCCGCTGTCAAATGAATTCCAGCTATTCAGTAAGCCAGACTGGCGTTGGAGATCCTCAGAAAATAGTTACGTATCTGCTAGCAAATAGATGTAGGCAGGATTTGTGCAGGCCCAGTGCTGTTTTGGTACACCTAGGCATCATTCGATCCCACGTACACAGCTATGCTGCGCTAGGGTTCTTCCAGAGGAATTTAGTAGCGTATGAGGCCATGCGGTGTGCGAGCTTAATACTGAAAAGGAGTATCGTCGTATTCAGCAAGAAGTGCAACGCTATCTACTAATATTCCTTACGTGCTTTGTTACATGCCTGATGTAGCGATTTCCGGAGCAGGATAAGGCCAGGTTTAGATAAGTGAAACCTATTCACGCACTCCAGGGGCAAGGAACACAACCGGAACGTATTATTTGCTGCTAGTGGCTCTATCTTTCGGAACTTCATGGCTTTTGTCTCTTTTAATGTTATTTCTAGGGCGGCGTTTATTATATACTGCCTGCGGCACCTCAAAGCGACTTTTCCCGTAGACCATCAACGTGTCATACCACATTGCTCTCAGAGTTTCGTATCTGCCACTTATCCTCCTTCGGAAATCGTTCAGGAATACTGAGAAAAATAGGGGATTGAGGTTGCCGTCAAAGGCCTAACCTGCAATTTGTTCGAAGGGGTTTAGTTCTGCCGCGCCATCCTGTGTTGTAGTAAAACCCTTCCGCAAGTTCGAGCCAATGGTCCGGATAAGCTTCTAAAAATTTCTGAACAAAACCCAACCTCTTAATATTTTGTCGAGTATCGCTTCAAAATCGACGTAAGCGACAAAGTGCCCCTTGTGCTTAGGAAAAGCCTCATTTTGACATTATTGACCTTGTCCTCCGATACATATCCGGGTTCTTTGGTGCTAAGAAGCGCCACGTATGTTCGTACTTGATTGTTAAAACGTAATTAGTTTTATGTTAGTTAATGTAGTGTATGCGTCTGATTTCAGTAAGCGTAGTAATGTAACTCAAATGTAACTTTTATGAGAGAACGGCGTTATAGATTAAGAAGGGCATCTGGGGTGAAACACCATTCTGTTTGTTCCCAATTAGCGTCGAATTAAAATGACGAAGTTAACGCTAAAAGCAGATGTAGTCTAAATACGCAAAAAAAACTATACATTACTTGCACGTGCCGCACGCGATCGATTGTCAGATTTAACGGCTATTTTGTTGTGATCAACTTAGCTTACTTATTTGACGGCCATCGGACGACATTTGCGTTGTTGACAACACATCACAGTGGTCTGTAACAATACTAATGCTAAAGCGTTTACTTTTTGAACGGCATCGGGATTAGGCTAACAGTAGGGAGCGCGGAATGACCCCGATGAGTTAAGCTTCAACGGTGTGTTTTACAAGCTGAAAAATAATGTACTATAAGGATTATGTTCAATCACTTGCTGTCCTATTGGCACACCTTGTTTGTCGATACTCCTTCCATAGAGATGCACTCTTCTAAATATATCCGTCAGTATATCTGTGTTGTGAAAACGATTGAACCCTAACGTTACTCTAGTATCTGTCCTAATCAGTCTTAATTATTAAAGACTGGAATTGTGTGCATGCATATAAACAAGCAAGAATTCTAATTACAGTAGTATATTTAGAAATTTGATTTTCTGATGTTGCACGATTAATACTTTGACTATAATATTACGCAATCGTAAATGCATTTCTTCCGCTTAATAATAAAAAAATCATAAATAAATCATTTAACTTTACCTGCACCATGAATTTGTGCAAAGGAGGCTTATCAAAGTCTTTGACACACTTCAGTTAAAGAAAGATCTTTACACTTGGCCTGTGTGACGGCTCGATTATATCACAGTTAGGCGATGCGCCTAATTTTGTTGGTGTTTTTTTTAAAACGCAGGTGCTTACTTGAGGCGTTCGTTTGCCGCAATTAGATGGATGATACTTCACGAAGTGAACCTCTGAAACATAATTCTGTTAACGAACGAATGTCTTGCGTGTTAACTACTATGTCTGCCAGGAGCGTGTATAGACAAGTACCGATCTTTGACCCGCTGTAGTGGGGTTTAACACAAGAAGTTAAAAAAGTCTTTGCCTTTACTTGTATCCTACTTTTATGCTGACTTTGCATTATTGCTTTTAAGTGACGGAAGTGCACATCGTCCAACGAACTTGAAGTGCCTTTCTAACTTTCTAGATAATATCTGCATTAAGAGCTTGCTTTGCCGCTACCAAGAACTCGACACAATCCTCTGTATTTACCGTAAGAATGCTTCTGAGAAGGACCTCTCTCCACTGTTACTCAACGGCGGACTATCGACGAAACAGTATCACAGTCAAGAAGCACAGTGGTCAGTGTCGCTTCGGCAGGCTTCATACTTAAATGAACAAGGAAAACTACGTTAGTGATGGTTAAACCTTCTTTAATCGTTGGATGTTTGGCAAGCCGGTTCAAGTTTCCGAAGCAGGAATGAAAAGCTGAGCATTACAGAGCTCCAACGTTGTACAGGTACCCAAGCAGTTTCCATAATATCAGCGTATGATGTTTAGCTCCCATGTTTCAATTAATAACAGTTAAATTTGAGGGGCACAATTTGCATGCTATTGCAGGGTATGAAATTCGGTATTTCTTGATATTCATGCAGGTCAAAAAAAGGTCAAATTGGGAAATCCTACATATATTTCACACTCGTTACTGCGATAAATTTAAATACATCAATACCTAAGTTAAAATTTTGTATGTATAAAATTTTCAGGGTTCGTGAGAGAAAAACGGTGTAAGCCTAGAGACCCCCCGCCAGGATGATGTCCGTAGAGGTCGGATTTGAATTTTGGTTGATTCGAGAGTGCATGGCCGGATGACTGAATTAACAATGGCCTGTTGACCTTTTTGTTACATGTAGCCGCCCAATACAACGCAGCTGATACATTAATTCACATCTTCATGAGACACGGGTGGATACGAAAGAAGCCTTATCCTTACCAACATATTCAATGTTCTATCTAGCAGAGATAACGGTGCAATTTGAACGGCTGATACAGATCTTTCTGAGCTCATTGCTCTGGCAGTCGTGGACTAGCAAGCATGCAATTACTCTAGCTCAAATGTTAGCCTTCGGCGAAACTACGACCAAGCATAATCAGGAAAACAAAACATTACGAAAAAATTAGGGATTAATATTAATAGCTGGTGGTTGTGCAGTTACCATGCCATTTCATATGCCTGTTGGAAAAACTTCTCAAGTCCGGCACTATCCACCATGACCCATGGAATTTATGGATTCAAGGATTTGAACTTGAACTATCGAGTTGTTGAACGGAATCCTTTGACTCGTTCATCCATTTTACAGGTACACATTGTTCTATATGTAAAAAATACTCGACGAATTATACAGAGTCATAATTTAGGTTTATTTTGTAGATCGTAAGTGCTCGTTAGCCACATTTCATATGTCTGTCTGTACACAGTTCACACTTAATTAACGGCTAACTTTAGGTGAACGTAGCAATAAGGTCGTCATGATGCCGCCGTGAGTAATTGATGCAGCTTTAATGTAAAGAATATCGAACAATATAGTACAATAAAGTAAATTTTATGTACTAATATATTCCGGCGACAGTTAGCAACTCTGGCTTTACTTCAAAATTCATGTTTATATTTCTGTGATGACATTTTTTACGGACAAAAAAATTCAAGTAGGCTTTAAAAAAAACAAGTCGCAGGTCAACGATCGACAAAGACGCCTCGGCACGTCCGTAAACTGTCTCATAGAGATACGTTGATAGAGAGTTCGAATAATTCTCAGACCTTCAGCTCGCCTCGCTGAACAAGAGTGCGATCCCAGGTATTCATTAGAGATAGGAGATGCGAAAAATCCTATACTCTACCGGCAAACATAAACGTTTCGGCACGTCGTAGGTGTTCAGGACAACTGCATGCGGACGTCAATTTCTCGCGAAATTACACCTCAAGAGATCATACCGTCTGGGGATAGGTAACTAGTTGTTTATCATCGTAGTGTATTTGAGTGCTGTGCTAAAGATGGAAATTAACATCTTTTTTATAGGTTCGCTAGTTTGTTATGGATTAGCTGTAAAATGTAGCACATCGAATATGCCACAGAACTCGCAATAGCTCTCTTTCCGTTACAATGAAAGCTTCTTTCTGTGCAGGAGTAACGTGCATAGAAAACACTGAGAAACCAGTGTAGGTCCCTATTGTGCCTAACAGTTTCTCCAGTTTAGATACAAACTGTATTATAATACTAGCCGGTCATCCCAACCATAAAAAGCAGGGGAAGCCCTGCTATAATTACGGTTGTAAGTTAGCTTTTTTGCGTTTGGTGTTCCTTGAATGTGCGGACTACATCAGACGTAAGTTAGCTATATTAAGCGAGTTTATTTGGTACACACCTTGTCTCTCTCATGACACAAACCTGATAGTATATGGTAATTCATTTTTTTTTAAATGGCATCCTTCAACACACAACAGCATGTATGTAGTTTTTCTTTGTTTTATTTGAAGTGTGTGAAGAAGGGCGATGACATATCTGCCCCTGCCAACCAACCGTAAAACACGTTCAAGGCCAATCGTGTGCTTCATTAGTTGAACAAGCATTAATCAACACAGATAATGGTTGGAACGATGAATTAACACGTATACGTAATAGCAATTTTAGATGAATGTTCTCCCAATCATCTTTTCCACGCATTGTATTATCTTCATTGCAACTTTGTGTCGTATCGTCGCTTATTCACATCAATGTATATGATTTTTTTGTTTTTATATTTTTATAATTGTTCATTATAATCATGTTCATGCGTGTATGTACATAATTTACGTTGTTATGAGCTAGCTCTGCTATTTCTACTAATTTCCCTGTTGTGCAGTAGGCATGTTAATAGTATCCACAGACTGCAAGCACTCTTGCAAGTCTCCGTGCGACCGTGCCAAAAGTCTTTAGTCTAGGAAACGAAATAACACTTTTACGCCCGCTCGTGTTGTAGTCAGGAGCTATGCAAGAGCAGAAGTTTGTTGGGGAAATACCATAACACTCTGTGCCTAAGGGTCGCGTAAGGAAAATATCTCTGATAACTAATCGTCTCGTATGTACGTCAGTTTTCGTCTTCACTTCTTACATACTCGCAATTAAACATATTAACACTATTGGTTCTATTCTCTGAGGGCCCATAGCAAATATCGACAGTACCTAGAGCACTCTATGAAGCCCGTCTGCTACTTCACATACCTGCTAATGGATCACTGCAAAATGATCGTATGCATAGGCGAAGAAAGATCCCATCGTGCGGTTTCTTTTCGCCCATGACAAACTAATCCTTCTCTAGTCGTATAAGTCATACGGGCCAAACGCCGTGGTAGGAGAAAAGTTTAACTTGTGTTTTGCATAAGTAAATTGCTGCCTGGCTAAGAATGACATCCCGCTTGAAAACAGAAATTCTACGCCGTCGAATCGTCGCAGGTTAGCCTGTGAATAATTTCTACTGCTGCTGGCTGTGGCATGACAAAAACAAAAGAAGCGAACATTGGAAAGACGAGCTTTTCCTTTTGCGCATACGGTTTTCATAAATGAGAGACGTGTCAGTGCCTCACTGTTCGAAGAACTTCTTATGTGTTCCTGAGAGCACACAGGTACACCGCAAAGAACGAATTACGCCCTTCAAATCAGCACACCAGGGCTACATCATGTAATTGCGATATTTTGTGTTCAACATGTTTTGAGGCTTGTTCGCAAACGTTGATGCAAGCGTTTTTTGCACAGTATCGTACTTGACTGTCGGTTCAGTGATGTCTATCCAACATGAGCTAAGCTCCATTTGAGTTTCTGTTAGACACATGAATCATTATGTAAACCTCCATCGAGCACATCTTCTCGACCGCTGCATGGACGTCCTCTGCTTAACAGTAGCTTAGTTTCATTGGAATTATTCTTGCTTTTTTGGTCTCCATTGCTGCTGAGCCCGCTCTTGTGATTGCTTTTATCCTGGCACCGAATGTTGCCCAACTGTTGTATATTATCTAGACTAATTTCCTCGCGAACGGTGCACGTCTGTGTGGATCCCTGTCGAAGTAGACGGCGCTTCCCGTGCACTGAAATAAAGACGATCAGACCTTTCATTACTTGAGAACCGTATGAAAGGAAGGTCCACGCGCTAATTCCGGATCAGGGTGGTGCAACACCACCAAATTAAAGTAATAGCATAATGAAAAAACAGTACCACCTATGTAAAGTAAGTCATTGTGTCAAACTGTCTTGCTTCTATGAATTTTGGAGAGACAAACGAATCAACTGCAAAAGCATATATTTATGGGAATCTACTATGTTCGTAAGATGGATTCCATTTCACAAATACAATTACAAACTTTTGCATCTCTATACACATCGCTAGAAAAGGAACCATCTTAAGGGTTTTGTTCATCTCATGAAAAATTCAAAGCTTAGCCAAGACGCTGAACCTGCAATCCAGTTGGCCGGTTTTACATCGAATGGAGTAAAATAATACAGCTAGGACAGTCTACTGACTTTGTCACCAGTCAAGATAAATTCATATTTAAACGATATCTACTCGGCGACGAAATCATACCGCGCTTGTTCCGGATGCCTCACGTTTTAACGACGTTCGTGTCTGGAAAATGGTAACGTATCATGTCTTAATGGTACCATTGTAGACACTGGTTAAGTTGCTGCCAGCTAATAAGTTTGTAGCGAACGACCGTTCGGATTTTATGACAAGCATTTGATATCTATGGACCTTCCCCAGCGTTGCCTATCCCGTTTGGCATGTTGCTCAAATGCTGAATTGGCGGCCTTGTTAGTGTTCGTCGTCGCATTTGACTTCGACAGTCTGGTCTCCGATCGTTTTGGCCCTCCGCGTCTTTAGGTCCACACTTAACCTATCTTTTATACGCGATCAAATGAAACATCTAAAACTATTTAATAGTGCTTCAATTTCACACGACATTAGCGGTTTTAGAAGCATCCAAAAAATCGGCACCTCGTTAAAAGTGCAACAAACGTAGCTGCACCCATTACAGCTGGCCACTATGGCGCAATCGAACAATTTTTATCGATGAGCCAAGGCCAACTAGGCGTAAAATCCTTGTCGCGTGATATCTACCCGGAGATGGTCGACCAACGACAATTCGCCTCTGCGATCAGAATAACAAAACGTTATAAGCAATGTCCGCTGATGGCAGCTGTCCCTGACCAGGTGCCGCTTTGTTTCCATCGTACGCATACGTGAAGACAGAGAGACAGGCAAATAAGATGATTAATGTCTACTGTACGGAGTTTGGCGTCATCGACTGATGACGTACAGACAAAAAAGCTTGCTTTGTCATATAGGTAAACATGTAGTAAAGCAATGACGGCATGCAGATCAACGACACTTCCTCACAACGCGCTGCACAGAATGTTCGATCTCTCTTCTGTACCCCCGCACCCCACCAACTCGCTCAGGCTGTCTGCTAAATGGGCCTGAAAATAACAATCCTTCTTTCCTCCAATATTTTTATGACGGTAGTTTTTTTTTTTTTCTTTATAGCAAATCGAATGAAGTTGTGCGCTTGCGGCTGTATAATTGCTTTGCATCTAGCTTCAACATGATTTACTAATCGTTTTTGATCAGATTTCTGCCTACCCAAGGGCACTGAATTCCGATATTCTGACATTAGAAAACTGATCTTTTGATTATTTTCTGTGGTAACTATGTCTATTACATTACTAATGTAATGAGCTTACCATTGCTGTTTGTCTAATTAGTTTTCGTCGATTAACTAGCTCAATATTTTCACTGCCCTTGAAGTAGTCAAGTAAATATGTGCTTCAACCACGCACAAATTCAAGTATCTCCGACATCATCCGATCTCAAGACATCATATAGCGTTAATAGTTGAGAGTCAAAATTTTATTTGTTATTATATTGAAATAAAGTAACTGTTTGAAGAGGGCAAACATGTTGGGTTTCACTGTCCATCGGATAGTCTAATAGGGTCTAGCAAAGCGTGTAGTATCATGCACGGATAACGAATCGTGGTCGTTTGGTAATCGTGATACGCCGTCAAACAAAGCTGAAATGAAGATGGCGCCAAGAGCCTATTTCGGTAGATCTAAACCATCTGCCAGGCCATAATCAACATAGAAGTAGAATGCATACGCTATATGTGGTGTGATTAACTGAAAAAGTGATAATAACCGCTGCTTGATGTAGTAGGAATGAGGTAATACCTTTGAATGTACACACACCCGGTGCCAGCGAATCTCGTTTAGAGAAATTCGTCGATGATGGGAACCCTCCACCGTCTCCTAAGGGAAGTTTTCGTCGAAAACGTTCAGGCAGCAGTCGGATCACCTCTGACTGCACCTCATTATTTACAAAACAGTATAGTAGAGCTACCACTGAACCCTGTAAGAAATATATCAGAGAGGAAGGTCAAATCTACGATAGTTCCGTTGGCTTTATTCTCGTGTGGCATAGAATGGTGTGTGGAGTTACATTAGAAATAGATCTCTTCAATCAATTATCGACCATGTAGGGCAATCGCATTGGGCTGATTTTTGGTAAGCTGCCAGAATTTTACCCGGGGAAAAGCTGCAGCTAGAAATATTCATCTTTTTTTATATATTTCTTTTTTTTGGGAAATCCTTTTCTTCATAGAGCTTAGTGATTAGTTAGGCGAATTTTACGTCTTGGCAATTGCTCCGCAATCGTCAAGAAGTATTTAAATATTTATAATGAAAAGTTATCTTCGTTCAAGCTCCGAAGAACAATATTAGATTTGGAGACATTTTACATGTTTGCGGTCTAGTCGTCTTGGAGTGAAAATAGGACATAGGTAATGAAGTACTAATAGAGTTCATAAACGCATTTTTTTTGCCGAGCAGTAGTCGTTTCTGACGTAAGAAAATGTAATACGAATTGTAGTAATCTCTAAAATGCTCAAGAAAAACCTAAAGTTTCGGTATATATGATTCACATTACTCGAGTGGAATAAATTTTATTTGGGTTTACGTTGTCTATTTCGAGGTCGGTTATTGCTGCTTTGCTTTCAGATCACTGCCTGTGGCTGAACGGGTTAATTGCTATGAAGTAACGGGCTTGCTGAAGAATTCACTTCAGCAAAGCAAAAAATTTACTGTTGGATCAGAGTATTAGAATAACTCTAGCAGTACTACAAGACCGATAACATAAATCGATGAAAATAACAAACCGATGATGTCAGAAATGATAACTACTTCTATCGGATAGTTGCCATGAAATATCGAATTAACACGAGAGTGTCAGGAGAACTTAGGTTGGAGGCTTTTAAGGGCGTCGGCCTCCGGATGCTTGTTAGGCTGGCAGGAACGTAGGTCAAATATTTGCCAGGCATAAGTCAATGAGATACTTGTAACCTAGTAGCAGGGCTAATGGAGTAATATAATAGGAGAACAAGATAGAAAAAGTAAGTGCATGTTACTAATGGATTTAAATTAAGGAGACATTGTTACGACAACGGAGTAACGGAGTTTGTGCTAGAATTTTAAGAGAATCGTCGCCCGTTTAGCGCAAAGGTACATCTGGTATTTGAGCTAGGTTAGATGTAAAGCGCGTTAAATTCGTTCACAATAGAATAGGTTGACGAACTTTACAATGGCTAGCTGAAGAAGAGTCACTGGAACGGGATCATTTTCGGGACATATTACAGTCTACCGTAATATGAATGCAACGTCAACAAAGCCGATTACTCTAGTCCACAGCAAGATAGGCACAAGGTAAAGTTCGTTTAGTTAAAATTCAAAGGAACAATGCTCTTTCGTTTTTTTTTTTTTTTTTTTTTTTTTACTATTTTTTCTTTGCTGTGCTGTGTTTTTACATAACCGATGACTTATCGTTATCGTTACAACAAGGACTACATATGTATTTTGCTGGATACTAAATCTTAGTTTACGTGTTAGATCGACAACTGCATGAAACCTGAACTGAAATACTTACGGCCATTTTACTGTTTGATTTTAGCGAGCTCACTTTGAATAAACTAGTCTATAATGCGGTGAGAAGCAAGTTGAAGATAAAATCAGCCGCTGAAACCTGAAGGAACAACTCGGTCCCCTAGACAGTTTGAAACTCGACTTTACTAAGCAATAACGAATAATCCACTTACGCTAGTTTTAATTTAGAAGCAGCGAGCAAAGCTGTGACGGGATGCATATGATTGCTCTTTTCTGCACGTATCTTCATTGTACGGCTCCCCCATCTATCTTGATACTGTCAGAAAAAATGACCAGGAGTGCCTTGGGGCGATACAATGCACCTAGCAACACTATGTATTACCTTCACCTCATCGATGCCCACAACAAATCCTGTAGTCTTGTTTCTATTTTTGGTGTGAAATATGGAACATATTAATCCCGTTACTATGTGTCAATCTCTATATTTTTTGTCATGTTAATATGAATTAATCATTGACAAAGTTTTTAAAAATGCTTAAACAAGCACGTACTTCATGTGAACTTGAGTGGTCAATGAATGCGTTAAGTTTATCGAAAGCCAAAATGTTCGAAGGACAAAAAGTTAAAACGCAACTTACTATGAGCCAAGCTACTCATTACTTACAGTCATTTTCGCTACTTCTCCTGGATACCAACTGTGTGAACGCTTACTAAAAGCTATTCGACCGAAAATGTTCGCCCTCTTCATATGCTCAGTTCTTTCAAGTTCCCTTCTCAACAACTAAACTATCTGTCTTTTCGTCAAGCGGCTGGGAAATGTTCTACCTGATCAAACTTTAGAAAGGTGTGAATTAGTCGTCCACTGCATCGATATGTCTCGGATATTGCCTACGCAGAGCCGGATCCGAATACTACGCCGGCAGCGACAGAAAGATCCGACCGAGCTTGTTCGGTCGTCAAAATATAATCCGGAATAATAATCCCGTTCCTGTTAGCTTTGGTAATTTAGGAGCGTACATCTTTTATTATCTCTACTTCAACCAAGTTAACGAACTTCAGCTCTACACTTACCAGTTAAAGGCTATCCAAAATAATACGTCAAGAACATATCTTAGGTTTTGTTTTGAGTAAGCAATACGTGGTGCTGAGTGAATCGTCTGTAACGCAGTGGCGCTTCCAATTGACGCTGAGATATTTGTCACCTACGAGTAGTAGATTAATTAATAGAACAATAACTATATATTTGTTTTTTTTAGCTAAAATGATATAAGTTCTGAAAGTTACCTGAAACGTAGTAAAGGCGACATCTATGTAAAGCCAAATAAATTCCATCCGGTCGTTATGCAGGAGGCTGGCTGCTAAAGTAAGTATCTGATGAGCGCCGAATAACGGAATTAAAACGAGTGTTGATTTAAACCATTTTCTGAAACGTAACGTGTAATACTGACCGATTTCAACTTCGATCTATGACAATATTAAAGGTCTACGAAAATAGATACTTGTCGCATTGGGATGAATTACTTTCCCATCTATAAGTACGAACACGCTAGATTAAAAACAAGTTTTAGTTTAGTGAGCCTATTAAGATCATTTTATAGCTTTACCCCTATGGTTACTACAACGCCGGAGAAATTCTAAGCCCTCATTTTAGTCAAAATTATATGACAATAATGTAATTTTTTTTTCATGTTTTCTTGTTTCAAACGAGGAATCATTAAAATTGACAACTCGACACGCATGTTAGAATCTACAAATTTGCTATTCTAGCCATATGTTTTTGTAGACGCTAAATTTGTTAAAAGGTATTGACTGATTTCTGAAGCCACTCTTATTGCTAACATCCTTTGTTGTTTCCTCTTTTCTTATTGTCTACCTTAACTATTTTACTCGCTTTTGATTGTATTCTAGCCAGTTTCAAAGGTTAATTCTATTAAAAAAGAAAAAAAAAAACTTGCTAGCGAATAGTCGAGTAAGGGCTAGTGTCCCTCGCCAAAACAAATTTCTACCCGTAAAGCGTGTTAACAATAAAAGAACTAGAAGATAGTTTACCTCTGAAATTATGTAATGCAACAGCTTCACTAAGCTACTATCTTGCATATCTAAGTTTGCCAATAAGCTTACCGGTATCGAACTTTTCGCGCATCCGGTATGTGCACAGCTGACATTTTGACAAATAAAACTCGTGTGATACTTAGGAAGAAGAAAAAGTTTAACTGAAATAAAGATAACAACGACAACAGTACAAAAAAAAAAAAACAGAATCTGGTTATGTTTCGTCTACAGCTGTGTCGCCGCCGTCGGCCCGTATGGCTCGACTGAACAAACGTGCCCACATACGTAGACACGCGCATAATTGCTTTATACACTTGTGTGAATCGCGAAAGGTCGTTGCGATATGGGCGCAAGACGAAGAACAACCCGTTTGTCTATACGCACCTCTGTCACTGGCTAAATTTGATGTGGGAAGGTATTAGCGTATTTTTTAGCGCGATAGCACCAAATCCTTTCGAGGTCTCGCTTTGGAGAGGAAAATTTATTTGAGCCTCCACCATAAAGCACAGTTTGTTATTTGCAGTGGACGTTTTGTGCTACAATCTACTTGGACGTGGGGCCGTAAAGGACAAGGCCTATAGGCCAAGCCGGTGGTGCTTGTCGGGAAATCGACGGACGATTAAGCAACTGGAGTTTGTAGATTGCTTAAACGGATCACAAAAGTAACATAAAGACCAACGGCTGTCACATTAAAAAATGGCGGCTAAAAACCGCTGACGACTCACTGGCCTAATCGGCTTTCTGGAAATAGGTCTTCGACCTTGATTAGCCTGGCACGGAGTGGTATGCTCCACAGGCTCTGTCTCGTAACAAGTTCGCTGCTCGTTCCCCCATGTTTGGATAAGGGACAGTGACATCTGAATAATACCTCAATGTGAATGCGGGATTGTTGTATGCCAAATAAGCGATTTTTTTTGTTGATACATTGTAAAAAAGTAGCCCACCTAGGAGGCACTGATGAGTTCAACTGGTTCTCTTTTATTAGGGGCTGCAGATAGTATGTTGCCTTTTGCGCTTAATTGATCGCTAACAGCAAACTATACCATATGATTTTGGACTAATTATTGATAAATGAGATTCTCTTTGTTGAGATAAGGTACAATATGAATCCTTCCAATAATTATACTTACTGGCACAGCATACAATAAAGGCTACCTGGTGGGCAGGAATGCGTCTATAGGTAAGCGTGCCAACTAGGTCATACCGATTATCTGCTAAACTGTTTGGTAAACTTAGAACTTGACAGAACATGTATAAAGATATATATCGCCCATAGGAGCTAAGCCTTTTTTGCCAGCGACCAACAAGAGAGTCTCAGACCGAAGCTAAAAACTAAAAAAACAGAACAGATTAACGAGTTCGTTGTCGCGACCTACTTGAACGCTGTTAACGCTAACCTTTGCTGATGGCCAGATAAATAAGCGCTAAATCGATGCTGCTATATATGCCTGCTGCTGCTGTTATACGTACAATGATAGAGAGTGAAATGGGTCCGCGTAGAATCCAGGTGATGCCACGATACTTCGGCTCCATCTCCCAACACCTGAAACACGACTTCCGTACATAAAAAAGTAGTCCACAGACGTACCTACATACACACACACACACATTTTACGCACACAAAGACCATCAGATCAAGAAAACCGGCATCTTCGTTTTCTTCGTCACTTTGACGCATCTTCTACTTCATGTAATGTCACCTGGCTCGCAGCAACTGCCTTATGGCGATAGCACTGGAGCAGCTACACTGAAACTAAACAGATGCTGTTTCTCCTTTCAAAAGATTTCCTCGAAAAAACTTTGTCCGAGGAGGAAACGAATCAACAAAGGAAGGATTTGGACTATTCTAATCAGCTTACTACTCGGGCTTGATAACACATCCTCATGCATATACCACCACTCGGTTGAAGTCCCCTTTGTTTCTCTGCAACAGGAGACGACAATGCTTCAGCATGCGGAAGCGTGATGCGCCAGAAACATGTAACAATAAAAGCAGATTTTTGGAACTCTCTCACTTTTCGGCGGCTCAATTTTTGATCAGCGTAAAGCTTATGATTGAACTAAAATTTATGCCACAATATTTAAATCAGATTATGCCGTACCACACCGTGGCTTAGTCTTTCCGGCTCAATATGACCTTTCTCAATATTACCAAAAAGGATCTAAAATCGAATATATTTGTGCCATCTGAACAAATCGCTAGAAATATGAAGTTATAGATCTCGTACCGTGTGGAGCCTTCAGATCCACCCTGGAGTGGTTACAAATATTTTTTCTTATTGTCCATCGCTTAGGATTATTTTAATGCCTTCAAAACCTTTTTACAAACTGATGCAATATTTGTGTGTACGAACCATTAGCTCATGCATTGAATACTGAAGAGTATTACCGCTGGTTACTAGAAGTAGTTTACTTGATGATCATGCCGGACGAACAAACGTCACGATAAAAAGATGTGTCATGCAATGTGATCTCCACCGATAGTCTATTTTACCTTACGCACCCCAATAGCGAAACAACCCAGATCGCCCTGACCCATGGCAAGAAAACATTACTGTTGATTCTACTCTGGCTTTAAAAGCATTGCAGAATTGAAGCCAATCGATAAAACCAAAGATTATTCAACTGTACATACAATACTCGTTTCTGTCTTTTTTCTTACCGTCCATTTAGTTACTTTAGATAGATTCTCGTGTCGTCATAAAAGGAGGTTAGCTTTTTTTTTTTTTTTTTTTTTTAATTTACATACTTTCTTGGCAGAACCATGGAAGTTAGGATCACCAGCAGCTCTTGTTTGAGCAGAAAGAGCGGGGAAAATAGCAGGTTGTTAAGTTTAATTTAATAATTTAAATGAAGACCTAATTTTTATTTATTTCAACTCTTAGCCTAGAGATTTTTCATATCATATATTATATAACGTTTTTAATATTAATATATTTCAGAACCTCAAAATGCACGGCGTGTCTATAATTATAATTAATGAAAAAGCAAAAAGAACTATCCTCTGGACGTTGGTGGCCTATTAAAATAGCAAAAATAAGGCATCAAAGACATAGTGTAGGAAAAAACTAGTGCATTCCGCCCAAGCCCTTTCGTCAACAGTAATGGTGGCCCCGATCACTTCGGCTGTCTCTGCAGGTATTCATTGGTCTGCTAGAAAGAATTGAGATTACTACCTCTTCTCTCTTCGTCACAAATTCAGTGATGCAAAGCAGACTGCTCCTCCTAACGTGTAAAGAGACTGACCGAAAAAACTGGATAACAAACGCATCAAACAGAAATGTTTCCATTACCCCTCCTTAATAGCAACAGCGGCCATTGGAAAATATTGTTTGACTTGAAAAAAAAAGCAGTTTAATTAACAGTCTTTAATATATTATATAATAATATTTAATATATAAAAGGCTGCCAATTGATTGTACAGGGATACTATCGACTTCAAGCGAAGCTTGAAGTAGTGCGTATATTTTCTAGAAGAGATAAATAGCATATCGAAGTCACAGTTGATTGATGAGACAGACAACTATGCTTACAACCGCTTACTATTTTTTGTCCCTGCTGTTTTTACCCTTTTTACCCGTGCACTGTAACCGTATGTTCGCGATATATGCTATCTGGATAACACAAAAGGTTCTCGAGTAACAACGGAATCATATCCTCATTCTTATGTTGTTTCTATGATGAGATCACTCGGTTTCAGTCGGAATCGGTAAACAAGACACGCTGTGGTCTTTCAACAAAAAATAGTAAATTAATTTCGGTTCCTCTCAAAAAACCTTATAGGCATAATACGTAATTAAGATTAATAATAAAATATATAAAGATTAATAAAAGAAGTAAATGATGTCGTTATCATCTAATCGAACTAATAAAGATAGTTACCTCTCGCGCCAGCTAGATTTTTTAATGACAATTAGTCTCTTATGTCCTGAACAGGACTAGAAAGCGATGACGCGGCAAGCCCTAATAGCCCTGCACCCTATAGACAAGTAAACAATGTAACAAACGCGGACGCCATTAAACACTGTTAAGTTAGCCCAAAAACGCGATTTCGAACTGGTCATTGAAAACCCGCGTTAAATAGCGTAATATACGTAAAGTTAAGATGGGCAGCTGAAAATTTCCGGTGCTGTGTAAGTAGCAGAAAGCCGAACATCAAAAGCTTCGAATAGCTTCCATCTAGTGGCAGTTTAAAGTAGTGAATTTGGAATGGTTTTCAATGAAGAGAGGCGACAGAATCATTCATATCACCGGTCAAGTACACTAAAGAGATCTACTAATTCTTAAACAGGTACCCGTTTGGTAGATTTTGAAATGATACAGCCGGTGCCGAACTTTATCGCAGCGTGTGGCTACTGGGTCCTGTCTCATACAAAGGAATTGTAGTACGAAGTCATAGATGGCTGCGGCTTTTTTGGTCGCATTGAAGAAGGCTGCTCTGTCCTGATTAACTTAAAAATCGAATCATCACTAAAAATATTACAGTATCCGGAAATACGCGTCTGCTTGTCGCTCAATGGCGGATCATATAAAGCCTACTTTACAACAGAAGTACTGACGAATAGCAACATAGCTGATCTACCATTAGTACAAAAATGACCGTGCGGACGATCCGCGTATCAGCGATGCGTTTTTCATGATGCTGACGGGGATGCGGCTGCCGGCGGTGAATGGAGCGACGACAAGGAAACAACGATTAGAGCATGGACGATCATCGGAGCGACAGCGATGACAATACGCAAGAGGAACTGTGGCTACTTGATCTGTCCATGAGTAGCACTCCGACGCTGCCATAAAGATACGAAATGAGGTCTCGCCTCGCATCAATTACCAAGTTTCAAAGAGGCCCTCCCTGAAAGGAAATAACTACGCTCGCCCTCGACATAAGGCTTCAAAGAAGTGCACTTCGTTTTCACTGAAACGTCAACTTCTTCTGCCTATCAAATCAGCGTATGATTTAGTAAGTGCATTGTACTGAAACTTACCCCATCAATCGCCAAAGCTGTTACACACTGACTGGATTGTTTGAATGTATAATCGACTCACAAAATAAGCCCATGACCGTTTGCCGGGACACGAATATAAATTTACTAGTTAGAAAAAGGAAATTATTTATTATGTTTCTACTCTAACCAACTTCCGATATAAATAAATCTGAGTGTTGCACTAGACATCCTTCCTTGGCTGATTGGTTCCGCGGTCTCCTTCATAGAAAGTAGGTAGATCTATAGTGCATACTACACAACCTGTGTGAACAAAAAAAGGTACATAATTTTAAGGATGGTGCTTTTTCCAGTGAAAAATCTGATCCATTGTAAATAGGCTACTCCTGGACGCCTTTCGGTGAAGCGTTGTCACTTCAAATCTGTTCTTGAAAGGTTAAGAGAATATGTGCTTAGGATAAAACCAATCAACAACGAAAGTACGTTCAGTACAGAGCGGTGAAAAGTATCACTCAGACACTACTCGAGACTCCGGAGCAAAGCAAGGTTGTTAAGCTTGCCCTAATGTTAAATCACTGTAGCTTCTGAGATTCTGCGGCCATAACATAAAGACCTGTCCGTTAAGCGTTGTGGGGTCTGATAACCTAACCTTCGGAGGCTTTAATAAAGCAGTTACCCTATTTGCTTTTTTCAAAAGCCAGTTTGCCAAATTGCCAAGCTTGCCACGATTCCTTGTTTCGACGCGTCTCCTAGAACATCTCCTTTATTTAGTTTCCCACCTATTACCGAAGACTGATAGTCTTCTGCCATGTCTGTGAAGACCGATTTCGCTAACCCGGTTAACGCTGTATCATCTAAACTTTTTCAGCAAACATTGCAGATTACTGCGCGTTCGCCAGCACAACCATTCAAATATTTCTTCAAATTCATGTTCTCCCAACATCGTCTCAGATCATTTGCGTTATCCTCTTATCTAAGGGTAAAAGTAGCCGTAGTAGCCTAATAAACTATCGAGCCAAAGCTATAACCCGTATGTGTGTGTACGAACGAAAAATAAGTTAGGTACTAGCTCAATTATGGAATATCTATCGAGCTCTCCATATCGCTTTCCCGGTTCGCAATACTGTGACTTAGCTTTCTGTAATGTTTATAACTACATTACCTATTTCTGAATCGGAGACAATGCCTTTCTTATAATCTCAATCGATTTTGCAACGGCCTTAAACATCATCTCGTTCGGTGCCTGTTTACAAATAATCTCCTAGATTGACTTTTGTCGTTTGTAACTCGTTCAAATAGTATTTAACTAATCGCAAAAAAAGAAAAATGTAGAACTTTTTAATGCTCCATAAACATACTGAGTGACTCAATCAACCTTGAAGAAACAATCATACATCTGCGTTAGGATAGCCACTTTCTTAAATGGAGCCTAAAATGCAATGCTTTTGTCGCCATACTGTCCGCTGTTTGCTGCTCGTTGCCCCTTGGTACCATATTTAGGACACCTGGAAAATCTTTTCAATAAGGTGTATAAACTCAAGACACCCATACATATATATATATATATATATATATATATATATTTGGGACAGGGAGCGTTTTAATGGCCATACATACACACTCTCTAATATTGGGATACTGTGTTATTGAAGTGAATATATGAAGTACTTGACTATTATTAGCGAAGGTGAATGAATGAAACTCAGTTGATAACTGTATATCGTATACTGTAGTCTTGTATAGGTACTATTCTATTGTTGTTGCATGCTAGAAGTGTTTTATGATTCTTACATGATTTTTGATTGGCTCTAATAGCTAAGTAATGCTTACTTAGTCGAATGCTGGCACTTGTATCAAAAAACAGGAAATGTATTTAAGCGAGTTAGCTTCGCCTATATTCCCTGTCTCATTTCATTCTTTACCTAAAGCTTAAAAATATACAATAGTAGTATACATGAAGTACTGGCGAGTTATGTTAAATGACTCAGCAAACGTTTTGTGTACCCTTTACCCTTTACACCCCCCCCCCCCCCCCCGACCTATTCGCCAGGCTAAGGAAGCGAATGACGAATGATTTAAGAAAAAGCAAAATATTTTGAATGCTTGCCATTAAGGATTCTTAGCGAAGGTTTTTGTCATGTTAAACACGAAAGTTACGCAGAAAGCCATAACCATGTTTGCTCTTAGGCCCTAACAATTCATAAATTCATTACTTCTAGCTGGGCCAGAACAACGTATACAAAATTCGTAGATATGGCTGTGGATTTAGTAACCCCCGTGAAGCAAGGAGCAAATTAGTGCACGAATAATAAGAATCGTCTATAGTATTACTATTTCGCTTCGACATTTCTTTTCAATCAGAAAACAGTTCCTGCAATAATCGTTGTCTGAAGTGCCTTTAGAGGCAATGAAGGCTTGTGTGAATCCAGCCTTTTTTTGTAGCCGTGACCGGGTTTCTTCAACGAACCTTTACTTGATAAGGATAGTTTTATTGATGACAGCTCAGACTGGGAATCTACGCTCACTGGAAACCTCTTCTACGTTTCGGAGAGATATCGCCGCCCGTTTAAACGAACGAAAGTTTTACTTCGCCAATAGATAAATAGTGAGTTCCGTCAAGCTATTTAACCAGGGTACATTGACGTATTCGTTTTCCCATGCATGTGAATGGTGGAATATATGCACATACGAAAACACTGTATAGGTAAACACGTATCACTCTTTAGAACTCGTCAAAGATAATGACAGGCTTCAGGCTACAAGACAAGAGGACTTCAGGCTACTGCGTAGTTTTCACTTGTAGAAGTCGTCGAGAAACCGATAAGAAAAAAAAAGATTAGCCTTTTTAACCACTCGAATTTAGAAAACTGACTTTGTTCAAGATGGTTAATGCCTTAATCTAGGTATCTCTAAATTTAAAATCAAGATTTAGTTTGTTCGAGGGACATTAAGTACGCCTAAGGGTTAATGGAGCTATACGGACACGGAGCTATATGATTTCCTCCGTTTTCTCTAACAAGAAAACCTTAACTCTGATATGAAACAGAATTAAGCTGTTAGTATCTTTGAAATATACGGTTCAAACATTTCATCACTGTATTATTACTGATTGTCATCGAAGGCTACATGGATAACTGTTTCGGGTTAGCGACCACCACGACGGATAAGCCTTCGGTACCACTCGGTTTAGCCGGCGTGTCCTTTTGTCCTTTTCAGTAACAGAAGTCTTACGGAAGACAATTTTCTTTTCAGTGTTGCTGAGTCATTGATCTCTTTACAAATATAATTAGTAACCCATATTGCCTAATATCCAGTTGCAAGAAAGTTCCGATGATAGTGTGATAGCAGCAGCGTATTTACCGAGTTACTGTCGTTTGCAGCAATGCGTAATGGCAATATGGGAGGCAAAACTCAAAACAGTTTAGCCTGCAAGGAGTCTTTTATAAACAGAGTAGTGAAGCACCCTCTCAGCAGTGATTTCTGTTGTTAACCTTGACCCACAGAACTACACCATCCCTCATCTCATAAACACAATTTTAGCTACACGTTTAGATAACATCTAATCGAAAAATTTACCTGTGGTGGCAAGATGAGAATAGCAAGGTAAGCATTGTAAAGCAAAACACCGATGGGTTAGAGAAAAGCGGAAGGTGTTCTTGAAATTGTAACTAGTGTTTACGCAGGATTTTTTATTTCAAGTAAGCCTTCGCACTAATTAATGAGATTTTCCTGGTTTCGTGGACCCCCTAGTCCGATGAACAGGTGCATGCAGCTACCCATTAGTGGCGGCAATAGTTTGATTTTAGACTACAGGCACCTAAGTAAACCCGCTCAATGTCCGATGTCTACCCCCATTCATCTAATATCACATATCTCACAAATACTCGTCGTAGTGAATCGTACGCTCGATAATATCACACGTGTTAATTAGTACTCACGTTAAATAATCCTCATTAAATACTTTATCTCGATATTGCCATTATTAGCTTATTTGAAGGTGTCTCTATTAGGCATGAAGTATGCACCGACGAGCAGCAAAATTTGTACCGAAAAGCCACAGGTGTTCTTGCCGTCCAAGAGACGATTGACTTAGCTGCCTTCTGAATGAATAAGAATACAATTTTTTTATTTACACCAAAGTGGGCTGTTACTACAATTCTTCCGGGTGACGCTAATTTTTTTCTAGATGGAGACCAGGTGCATAATGTACTGGTTTTCAAAGAATCAGATTCCACCTTTGAACCTGTTATAAAGTTTAGTTGTGGAATCACGACTTTTGTTCCTAGATGGTTTTGTTGCCCAAAACTATGGCTTATCACATGATAAGAATATAAATTTCTCACAGCAAGTACAGGACGTTTCCTCAGACAGGTAGCATGGAAATGTGCTATCCTCCATCGATCCAAATAATATAACCTATCAATGCTTCGCAAACAAAATAAGAACGGTTCTCTTAGCAACGTCTTTGAAATAAAGCAAAATTATCTGCGTAGTAGCCCACCTATCGGTACTTTTGAAGTGGGCCACTCATGATACTGTTAATCATCTTTTAATGGCGCGTGGCAAGATTAGTTTACAGAAAACCCGTCCTATACTACTATATATTACAATCATTTTGCAAACTGCTTGAATACGGGAAACTTCATATCGCATCGTAATGAAGTGCAATAGTCTCAATTTCCAATACATTAACACGTTCTGGTTGGCTTATTGCCTCGTTTTAAGCATTTTCCAAGTACTGCTACGATGCTGTACACACATGGTGGTTTTCTGTGGACTATGTACACCGTTTCATCCATGTTTATGTATTGTCCCAAAAAGTAACGTTCCAAAATGGGGTGCCATTGAAGGCCAGTCTACTAGATTGTTTCCCCTGAACAATCTGACTTAACAGTGTCAAACAACAGACTCAAACCCAACATCGTATTCAAGAGTTTAAAAGGGATCCTTTGGAAAATATTAAAACGCGTGGCAGCAAAGGTCGATCATGCGCTATGAGCGGCATGAATAACCGAAACATGAAATGATTATTGTGGATACCAAAGGATCATCGAAGGCGCTTGATTGATAAGTCTTGTAACAGACGCAAATCGCTTGCTTAGACGAATGTTAGCGGACAGTCGAAAGAGGTACTACATTCATTCCTACTTAGCCGCGTGAATATCATTTGTGGGTCTAAATCGAGCTTACGATATAGGTGCATTTGGGTAGAGGGTATTTTTGAGGGATAAGATTCGACGTCGACAGCATAAAAGATAATTACTTATGGCCGTTTTTATGGATCCGGCGAGTCCGAGTATAAAAATTCGTTTTGTATAGTTTTGCAGACGTTGCGAATGTCGGCAGCGTACACTCGTAGAGTTGTAGATCGGAGAAGGAATCGTGTTCAACATGTTGTATGTAGCGATATATACCGCGTGCGATCACTTCGGTGCGCGGTGGAGCAACATGGGATATGGGCACATTAGGTACGGAAGAAAAGCGCAGACGAAGCACTTGTCGAACACCACCCTCATTTTTCCGTACTCAGCTTGACAATATAGGCTTTCGAAGGCATTTTTTTGATATGAAACTATTTTACTTGAGCATTCTGGCCTACACGCGAGCCGGTTCATGACGACGAAACATGAGCTTCATGAGGAAAATCATGATACCCCACAGTGTTCAAGAAATATGTGTGGCTATTTAAACGTATTATTTCGCAGGATCGAAACGCGCAAGACTGACTCTTTTTTTGAACACTTCACCTGTTGCTTCTATGGCGACTTGCGTTTCTTTGAAAACTGTGTGGCTTTATAACCTTCCGAAGTAGTTACCCGTTAATTTACTTTGTTTCTTCACCAAACAGATTTAGCGCTGTCATCAAAGTATAACATTTTCTCGAAAGGCAACACTACGTCTTGATTTATTTAGGGAATGGTGCGTTTAGTCATTTACCGATACTTCCGAATTCAATGAACCTCTGAGTCAAGGCCTCATGCTCTATTGCCGTAAATAATGATGCGAAAACGCTGCTGTCTGTTTCGGAATTTAGTTGAGGAATGATGGGGAAGATGAGTTTCTAACTGCCAGTTCATCAGGGTGTTTTTGTCAGAACGGCAACATGAAGTTACGGCAACATCCCTTAAAACATTTTCTACTGAATCACTTCTATTTCAGCCTTTGTTTCAGAAATTTTATCAGATGCTCCGACAAATATGCACGAATTCCTTAGGGCAGTATGGCTATCTGTAACATTCATATGATACTCGAGCACCCGATACAAACACCTGTCATGACATGACTACAAATAAAAATGTGGGAGTCAACAGAGAGGTGCATCCTGCAAAATGCAATACTGCTTTCCGTCACACTGCTTTAATAGATAATTATCCATAATTTTTCTTTTTTTTTTCATCTAAAACATAATTTTCATTTATTAAAAAAAAACAGTTTGAAAAAGTGAGATTATTAGCACTAGGCAAAATCTAGGGACAATATATTTTCAATCTGGTTCAAGAAAGAACCTCTTTGGGGTGCGACATCTGTCAGATGATGTATTATAACATCAATTAGACTTAAACGGTATGTTGTCCTGTCTTGTCAGTATTATAATGTGAAATGTATTCGTAAAATAATAATTCTAGCATTAACAAGGCGGATTATAAGTTATTTGTTTCCTTCATCAAACTTAAATGTTCAAATCATATTACATAGCATCTGTGGCCTTTCGTGACAACGAACGTGCACATATCATAAATATATGCAATGAAGATTTTGATAAAGTTGAGACCCTTCGTTATATCGATGATCACACGTTATGATCTACCTCAATGCGCATGAGCGGAACTTTATTCCGTCATAAATTGGATTCGAGACGATATTTTACCTCTATTGAGATAGTAGATGCATGCTGGCATATATTTATCCCAAGAAAGCTATCTACTGAATTCGAATGCGCTAAGTTGGCGAACGGTGGAGACGCAACGTATAGCAAACGCTTGTTAGGAAGAATGAAAGATGTTTGCTAGGGAGCCGGCGCAACGAAAGAATCCCGCAGAGCTATCAGCCTCATTGCAATATATTCATCCTCGTGTATGTGTACAAAAGTGCAGTCAATTTTAGACGATCCAGCAGGATTTGGGTCACAACGAGTACGCGAGCACCACAAGCGATTTATGGCGATCGAGTCCGGCGACCCAAAAAGAAATCAATAAAGATGTAAGGACTGTCGCTATTATGTGCATCAACAATGATTGCTGTCGCAGTGGTTGATGCCATCATGTCATACGACTTCGTGCTGCTCGATGCTGCGAAGATATTTACATGATTTTCCTGAGAAAATATTAAGGATAGCGATCTGTTTTGGCCAAGGAATACGAAGTGTTGAAAAGGCAAGAGTTGGGTGAAATGGAATGAAAGACCCAGAGTGAGAGAGTGAAGCGGCAGAAGTGTGGGAAGGCAGCGAAGAAAAACAAAAACGATAACAACAAAATGCTCGCGAACGCGTATTGCTCGCACAATTATAGTCCAGCGAAGATATAGGTATATATTTAAGAAAAACTTTTGATGACAACACGCGTTTTATGTGTTCTTGTATTCCTAGACTGATTTAGATGCTTGACACCGCTCGTTTATACTTCAACACTACACATTGATATATTAAGTCGCAAGACATTATACGACAAGGACATAAGCCTAGCGTATGGGAAACTCCATTTTGTAATGCCTAAAATGCGATAATAAGCAACCCAAGACAGTAAGAAATAGAAGCTGCTTTTAGCGTTTAAGGAATACGCCAGAAAAATAAGCATCGAGACCGTAACTCGTTCATTTAAGTGCCTTGACTTATGCGTGTACTTATAGAAACGCGTTGTTTAAATCTGCCGGCGCTCCGATTCGTGCGAAATTGGCTTAATTTCCACGAGCCAACTTTACTTACTAAACCCACTTTGATAAAAATGTTTAATGCATGGGTCACTATATATATATGTATACAGAGACGTTTAATCGCGTAGGGTACGTCCTCCTCCTTGAATCCTGGAATGTTTATACTATAAGTGGCCAACATATACCATAGATATACATCTGTCAACCAAGCTGGTCGCTGGTCAAATTAGAAATCTTCTTTGCCTCGAACCTTCCTTACACGCAGCGACATAATAGGCTTTAATTTTCTAAAGTGTCGAAGGCTGCCAATAGTCAGAACATTAGCGAACAGTTATCTATTCTACGCTTATACCTAATGACATTGTTCTAAATATACCTGTTGCACATGTGGCAAAAACTGGTTTAAATAGTTTCGCCATAACTTCATTATGTAGTTATGATTTAAGCATCTGTTGAAAGATTTTGAAAAAGTGAATTTTTTGATCAAAGACAAAATTTAGCTATTATTACCCTTTAAGTGTGATGTAAACCGCAGTATCGTATCATGTCTCATTCCCCATACGGAGTACAATGAGGTTTCAGGCAACTCACCGATTATTGTCGTAACAGAGCCGTGCTATTGCCCAGATCGCCACCCAAGGCAGCGGAAGACCTGCACAATTAACATATGACAATATAACAAAGCGGAACATACTTTATGGACGGATAGTCGTATATACGCGGCGTTGAAAACTGAAAGAAAATTCTAGCTCAAGTAGAACTCAGTTCAAATCTTATTAAAAATAGTACTCGATCCAGAAAGTTAAACTGTGGAATATGCATATGTCTAGTAACGCAAAAATAACTTTTCAAAAAGATAAAGCCATACGCATTTTGGGAGTACGATCTTTGATTAAGGCCAGCTGATCATAGACACAGGTTTTTTCTATTAATGCTTGTCAGATATTACAACATATACTAATCGCCTTATAATGTTCCGCTCAAGACGCTACCGTAGATAGCAAAGTATAATGCCTTTCCAGTTCTACGAGTTTTGTTCCCTTCAACTTACCCCAGCCCATGACTATGTATTTTGCAATTTTCGAATTATCAGCGTAAACCGACATGAAAATGATATTGTAGAGATAGAGGCCTTCCATCAAAATCCAACAATAATTGGCCATCAACGAGTAATGAAACGAAAGCGTGAAGATGCGACAACTGATGAATTCCTGAAAAAAAAATTACCTCATAAGTTACCGCAGTCATTACCTTTTAAACGAACCTATATCACAACAATCTGCTTAGTAGACTATGGATATTTGGATTATAATATTTTAATCATTTACTGGCGATATACGAATGGCAAATTATTTCTTCTATAGATTTCAACATTTATTTCAGGGTAGATCGATTTCTATTTGCATGTATACGTCTGCCTTACATGACTATTGAAGGATGTTATGCCCCTGGTAAAATAGAGATGCTTAAATACCAGTACAGTACATCGAAGGATGAATGACGCAGACAGATGTAAATGTAATTTGTTACGAGCACACCGTAAACGTCTGTAATTAATCAGCGAAGTAAAACTACATCTTAATAACACGAAAATATATAACCATATAACAATAAAAGACTTTAGACGACCCCTCTAGCACACTCTATAATGAAATTGAAAAAAAATTATCTAAATACGAAACTGACGGTATCAAATCAGTGAAGACAAAACAACAAATAGACGAATGTTCGCCTTGTTAAGCGCGTTTTTGCGTGATTTCCAATGATATCATGTTATCCATGACCTCATGCTTTTTTTAAATGAAGACAGAAGCGTTACAGTACTCCATCGTAGTCTTCTTAACCTTGTTTGGGATTAGTATATATTCTGCTATTATATCGTTGTTATGTTTTTGACCTAATATAAAAATTAAGCTAATTCTGGTTAGTACAATATTGTAAAGCTTAACTGTCGTCGTTATTGTCGAAAACATCGATATTGTAGATATGGGCTTACCGGCCATGTTTATAAATAAAAGCTATTCAACATTATCTCACTTCCAGGATGGCAATTAATTGTAGAACAGCAGGAGATCATAGCATACTGTCTATAGTCATTGTTTCATACGACAGTGCATCTTTTTTTTGGCCTTAGAGCAGATTGTGTGCCAAGAAGGTCTGAAGTAAAAGCATCTGCTTTTTTCTTTTTCTAGACTGGAGGTCGTAAACAAGACTGTATTATAAGTACATGCGTCTCCAATGCACCTCATGCGTTACTGCAACGTTTTAGCAGAAACTAAACTAGATGACCCAGAGTACTCCTATTTATGGGAGATAAGCCAACGCAAGAAGGATGCCTCTTTAGCTTGTACAACGAAGGACTAGGTTGTCATTTGTTAGCTGGTATTTAAGTATTCATAGAAAGTATCGTTCGTCATTATATTTATGTTAGTAGCAATGAGCCGTATAGTAACGCGTTACAAATCTCGAATGTAATTCTGTTAAACAATAGCTTTGACATCGTGAACTCTTCTGGCATTTTCTGATTTTTTAATTAAATCACAGAATAACCTTCAGTTTAAAGCGGTGAAAAAGTAACGCTTGTCTCTGCTTTACATTTTAATCTGTTATGGATCGAGTGTACAACATGCATTACAATTAGCGTCGTTTACCTAACACGAACTCAGTTACAGGTATTCAAGGTTACGAAACTGCTATCTCTTTTTGAAAACGAACTTAAACATATTCGTTTGTTTCCAAAACTTACTTAAGAGAAGTTAGAAGAAAAAAAGCCAGTATCAGTAAAAAAAGAGACGATGAATAACCGATAAGTGAAATTCGATTTAGTGTCGAGAGGTGACCCTGCAACGTATGAATGTAATCATAGTAGGCCTGTTCAAAGCACGCTTCGTACTTTGCAATACTCCATACACCGTGTGTGCTGCAGGACCGTTCCACCATATCTGAAAACAGGCCATGAAAAATCATTGTCATAGTGGTGGAAATCATGGCGGTCATTTCTCCAATACATTTATACGATTCCAAGGTTAAAATAGCGGGAACTGTTTCAAGTACGCTTCCTATAAAAGTGATCTATAATAAAATTCAATCAGTTTGAAAGTCTAATTATATTTGACTTTTTTGTATGTTTTGTTTCCACCTGTTGGCACATAATGATAGAAAGCGTTCACATGTTGACTAAACTTAAGTTGTTGACAAAAATGCGTCTCTCTATATCATTTAGATAATCTGGGCGCTGCATTTATTTCCACTGGAAGATCAGTACATCCTACAGTTGCTCCATCGAGGGCGTCAAATATAACGCTTCCCAACAAAACAAAATGCAAATACACCGTACTACTGACGTAATTCACACAATTTAGTCTACATATTTTGTCTCTGACAGGTACTTCTTCTTTGTATTGTAGAATTTTCTGTCCTTCGCTTACAGTTATTTGAATTAGGTTAGCGAAAGAATGATGAAAACTGCAATTGTCATTTACCATCTTGGAAGTTATCGACTGTATATTTAGAACTATTAAATTTTTCTTTTAACCGAAAGGCTTGGAACATAAAGTTACCATCTCGAGAACGAGGAAGCGGATGCCAAACTAGGCTAACATTTCGTAAACGTTAAACGAGACATAATAGTGAAAAGCTACTGCCAGAACAAAGTTACAACGGTGTTTTTTTGTATTGATAACAAAAAAGTTCAGTGTCGACTTTGCGCATGTTTTCCCCAGGGTCCTTTCCTTATACAACAGACACATCAAATGCCCTTTAACAGGACAACTTTTACTGTAGCTTGAAGTGCACGAACGGTACGGAATAGCAAGAACACGCTGCAATTTAGAAAGAATATGGGACTGCTCCTACACAGGTTACGTTAAATACGCAAGTGAAATTCTGAAATCAGATTGTCATCACATACTGCAACGCGTCGGTTATAATGTCTTTGGATGGACAAGGCTAAGTCTGTTGATCCAATACGATTTAACAACTGCGACTATATCGTTCCGTTTTACTCGGCCATCTCGGCCGGGCGGTATGCCTTCAGTTCACCGCTACGGTTACTACACGTCTTACGCTTTGCGTCGTTGTCTCAGTTCAGGGGAAATTCGATTATTTGTGATGATTGAGACCTTAGAATACGGCGCAAGTTTTTGTGAATAACGCTGTTCCACTGGATCATGCTAAGGGGTGCAGCGAGCCCTCCAAATCGTCAACGATGTTTCACTTTTCAGAAGGTTTCCCAAGCTGTAACTCAGGGAATCTGTTGTAGCGTCTAATGAATGGTTCCACGGCCGTCCGTAACGGTCTGCCTTTGTTCTCGCATGTAGTTGGCGAGAAAATGCCATAGCTGACGAAGCGTTGCCGAGCTCGAATTCCTCGCTCCTATAAAATCATGTTGTTTATTCGTGCATAGCCTCAAAAACGTTAACGTGAACCTTGTCAAAGCTTGAAAATATCAGCGGCCCGGCCTACCGCGTCAGTACCATACGTAACTCCTGTACTCCAAAATGACGAAGCGTATCCTTCACAACTTTTCAGCCCTCCTTGAGTACGCTCATCATTGGCGATTAACTCACTATTTAATGTACTGCAGGTTCAGTGAGTGGCGTTTGGTTTATGAATGACATACGTCCACCTGGCATGTGGATGGTGCTTACAACGCGAGGCTAAAATCCTGGTTGCAATACTACGCTCGAAGCTGTTACTGTCCTTTCGACAAGTAGTCCCGGTCTGTACAGATTAGTATTGCATATGAATTAACTCGTACTGCTATGATCAAATTAGCAAAAGGGACCTAATTTGCCCTCTAATGCACGTTCGCTACAGATACTTCAAGGTCGGACTCTACCTCCACTTATATACAAATACTCTGCTTCAAGTTCACAAATGTGCGTTTCTACGCCTTGACGAGTTTCAAAAGCTAACCTCTTCACCCGGAAAGCCATCCGCAAGTTTGTACTTGAATCCCTGTCACGTATCAGTTCCTACCACCTCGCGATCATACCATACCAGCGCGGCTTGCCTGAAGTACTTCCTGATTCTCTGGTTCAGGCCATTGTCCTTAAGCTTATTCTTAACCTATTCGACGCTACTCGATCCAGTTTCTCGGTTTGCTATCGTTAGACTCAACCCCCCGCTTCGTTCCTTCTTCACTGTGGAGCTCTCACGAAGTCACGTTGCATTTCGTCTATCCAACCGCTGCCACCACGCCGACTACAGTTCGCTTTTGGTTGAACTATACAGGCTCTTTCGAACTTTCCGGTACGCCCTGAATACATTCATTTATTGTAATACCGAATATCTATTTCAATGTGTGAGTTGATTCTAAGATGTTCTTAGTGCAAGACAAGTTTAAATATTTTTAACCATATAAACTTTTGTTTACATCGAACTTAACATATCAAGTCTACGTAGGATACCCTTTTAGAAAACACAACGTTTCGCGTAGCGGAATCATTACTGGAGTTGCTATTTAACGATCTTACTCAAAATGGTACACTTAGTGATCCCCACAATTCAGAAAATAAGCCCGAGGAGCGTCTTATTAATTTAACCATCAGGAGTGGCTACTGATATTGTAAATAATAGTTTCGTTTGCCGAATATATAAGAGGGTACAAGGCCATCCGAGCCTCTTCTTAATAACGGAGCTTTTTGTGTTACATGATGCAACGTTTGTTTATACATCTATAAAAACAGCCTTATATTATGTCATGTGTCTATTACAGGTCATCTACGAGGAAATTTTAATAAGCCTTTCTACATGACTTCTAGCTGTCTCACAGAAAGCAATTGGCTACATGTTTCCTGTTGTTAGGGTAACAGGATCAAAGACAGCATGGCAGAAAAGGTACAACTAATTTGATTCCGGCTTGCCCAGCTTTGAACGGTTTTTGTTATGTCAGATCAAAGCCGTTTTAAAAGCACTAGCAGAAATTGCACTGAACGAAGAGCCTGTCGATTTACCGTAAACGAGTTACGATGTTTAAAAGGAAAGTAAAAATTTTAGTAGCCAGTGATCGGATATCGCAGTCTTATTGTTACTAACATTTCAAACCAAATCCATAAGAAATTAAAGAGGCTAAATCCTTAATAGATTATGACAGATAGATGTTTATGCTTTTCTAATATGGTGCAGCATAGTATTCTCGGTTTTATTCTAGGAAGCTTGTAGTAATACTTCAGCTTACCTATCTGTAAGTACCAGGACATCTCACTTGAGTGACTGCCGTTGTTAAAATTTAAAGGATAAAAGAAGTTATAAAACGTAACCAATAAACGATGTCGTTTCCGACAGACATCAAAAAGTCGTGTGCTAACTAGCCAAATTCGAAACGGGGATAATGTTCGCACTCCAGTTGTTGGCTATCCTATACTAGGACCTGCATTTTCACGTTGAATTCTACTTTCTTATTGTTTAACCGTCTCTCTGGCTCTCTTAGCTGTAACTTGGATTTTGACCGATTTCATTTACTCTATCCTGTTTAACATAGAACTATATCATAAATTAGAACTACTGAAACAATTACAGCTTAGGCGCTTAAAGTTGGTGATCCTACACTCTATTCTCTTCGATCATCGCTAAAGGTTCATCCTGAAGACCACGAAGACGAACTTATGCACAATACTATAGTTGTTTCGCCATGTCTATATTTAGGTTTTACAATGAACCTTCTCCACGAAGCTTTGCAGTCACAATCAATTTGAAACACGATGAACCGACGTTTTTGCACTTGAAACAGTTATTCCCCTGCTTTCTAAAAAGACCTGAATAGTAGTGTCGTTCAACAACGGTCAGAATGCCATACCGAGACTACGAGAAGACCAGGAAGCTGACAAGTTTTGATAAGGTTGAGCCTTTGCATAGGTGAAAATGATTGACGTCGAAGAACCAGTTCACACGATCTAAAGGTAGGGAAATATGCATATGTTGGAGTCGTGAAGTATGTAAAGTGTGCGATATTTCTGCCCATAAACGTTGTTGGAATTACTAGCGTTTCAATAGGAGAAGAACCAGGATAGTTTCCAAGGTTTTTGAAAGGTTAGGCCATGTTCCTTCCTTTTTTACTTCGAGCAACGCCCTTGAGGAAGCTCCTTAGCCTTCAGAATAAAAGTTTGAAAGGTGGACCCCTATAATCTCTCTCCGTGGTCGCTGTGAACTGACGTCAGGTGTTCTATTGATTCGAGTCGAAAACTATAATATTTCAGTTCCCACTTTAATCGAATCGAGAAAAGTTGTGCAGAATAACAGTTAGTCAAGCAAACTTGTTCAAAACGAAGTTTGAGATCTATTTCTTTTTCAAAAGTCATTTGTTGCTAACACGATCACTGTCAGATTTTTAAGCAAACACCGTCACCAGCTGTGGCCATATTCGTGAGTACTGCCAAGGTTAGTTCAAAAAGCCATGGACGATTGATACGATTTTTTAATTAGATACAACATAAAAATAATTCTATTGTAGAAAGGCTAGCAACTATAGGGTATTTACCTAGATAACAGATGTTCAATGTTGTTAGGTTTCGAAGCAATGCCTAGAATAGTTTAAGAGTCAAATCGCTTGACCGGATCGATAAACGTGATTCGGAGTAATTAGCTTTCGTGCGCCATGGAGCCTTAGTCGTTGGTGAGTGGTGCACGATAATAAAAGCTCAATGAGCGACATTTGTGAAAACTTGTTCGTTGTTGTCTACCCATTGACGTTGTTTAAGCCTTGGCGCGTTCGAGAGTGAGTTCATACTGTCATATGTCAGCCGTCAATTAGGCCTCTACCGCGTACATGGAGATTATTGCCTATGTGATAGAAGAACAGATGAGCATGTAGTGCATTTGTACGATCAGGTTAAACAAAATAAGAAAGTGCATAACCTTGTATATTAGTGAAAAAAAAAAAAAAGACGAACCACTATAAATTTAATATATCGTCACAAAAATACCGAAATGAGACAGCTCGTATGAATATATGAAAGTAGTTGTCTATATATAATAGAGACACATAATTCACTTTCGCTACCGCTACTGAGTGGCATTATGTCTATGTTAGCGAACGAATAACAAATATTTGGGTTGTATTTTCTCTGTTTAGCTGATTAGGCCGAACCCAATATTTGAGGTTTTCCGAACGCTTTAGGCTCTTGGCTTGTAGTCGTTGTTGCTATTATTTCCTGTTTCCTTTTTGGCGGGAGACAGCGCGAACAATTCTATAGAGATGAAAGCAAGGGTCACGTATTTGCTTTGAGGCAACAAATTAGACAATTGGTTTTAATTAACCAGTTCTCATTTATGTGTAGCCAGCTGTACAATTCCTAAATATTTTTATATGCTGACGAATCATATTTTTCATTTGATGAGGTGGTCTTGTATTTTTGTTAGTGCGTACAATGTCATTAAATTGGCAAACGACTTAAAATGAATTTTACACGACTTCTTCTAATGAGATTCGTTTCGGATCGACTCTGCTAAATGTTGTCCGTTAAAATTCTCCCTCCTTCTTGCCATAAGTGTGCGTTTTTACACCCGTTTACCGCTTTATTCCGCTCAGTTTATGACGCCACAGATCACAGCATTATGCAAGCCAAACGAAAACAAACGAGCACTAACCATGATTAGCATAGTTTATTTAAAGTACATTGTTTGCACCTGTTGACGGCGGTCAAACCTAGCCCGCGACTTTCAAAAGCTGCCCTCGTGCGCCTATGCTCCTGCATTCTGTCTAAGCAGACATACATTCATTACAAATCAATATCTGTCACCTGAACATTTTTCTCTCATTGATGCATAGAATATTAATAAATACTAATACCATATTAATAATTCTTCGAAAAGATTCGGCCTACAACTGTTATTCGACATGCTTCTAATTTTCTTTTCATCCTTAAAATTGTTCGCTCTCTGTATAAGCTGGATGAACATTTTTCAACTACTATTTACCTCATAGAGCGAATATTTAATTGTATTATTAGCTAGTACGTCGCAATAAATTGGCATAGTTTTTACTATTTCACATATGTGAATACCATTGAAACCAGTGCTTTGAATGAATTATGCAGCAAGGAATTTTTAAAAATGCCGGGAATTTTCAAAAATTGTGCGCTAGCCGGGTTTGGTTATGATCAAGGCGTCCTATTGTTCTAATTATCTGGAGCCGGCTACATCTTTCGTCTTGAAAATTTTTATGTGCACGTTGTTTTTCGCAGTGGTTGGCCAGTTACGGAAAAATTTGATATTGCGAAAACTGAGCGAGACCGACGCGTGGCCCGCCACGAGATCGCTGAAGAACCAAACGCCTATTACCAAACAGTTTTAAACCAGAAGAAAACCCGCTATAAAATATTATTTAAGTGACATGGGAGTTGACGCAACAGAGTTTACCAAGTCGCAAAGAAAGTTAACAAACTCGAGAAGCAGGCGATTATGGGCGATGAAAAGTAAATCGCATACAACATCAATAGACAAATAAAATCGATCTGTGTTAAGGTTTAAACTGACGCACAAAGAGTATACTGCTATGTGTTTGGTGGGGCTGGAAAGGGATCGTGCATTATTATTAGCTGCTACCTGGCAAAATATTGATTCGAACCTTTACGGTGAACAGCCGCTTAGGCCTTGAAAAGAATCGACTGGAATCAACGAGCAGGAGGAACGCCGTCTGCCATCGCGACGATGCCGAGTCACATACACATACCTTCAACTACCGTGAAAAAAATTGAAAAAAACCTGAACGGGATATTTGACGTATCTGCCGCATAGCCGCGACACTGCACCAACAACCGGTTTGGTTTCTGCAGAACCCTTATTAATTAAAAAATAAAAAACAGAAGCTTATCAATAATTAGAACCATTAACAATGGTTTTAACTTCAATGAAGGAATACAAACAAATTCTCACAATTTTTTGTCCAGGAAATAACAGCAGCTTATCGATAAAAATACCGCATATTGGGCTTATTTGGCAACGGTGGGATGACCCGTGACACAGATGCGTCGGTGAGACGACTCGTCGAGTGTTGGGTCATTGGACGCTGTCGCACGAAGTGGTGTTTGACCAAAAAGATGGATAGAAAAATTTAAGCACGGTAGCCGGCTGACGAGATAATACAAAAAGCGCGACAATACCTACGACAGATTTCGCTAGTGCGGTTTGACTCGTCCGCATAAGACGGCTTTTAGATAGGACTGTACGTCTGCTTTTCTCCAAAGCCGTGTCGTCCAAAGGGTTATTGGGCAGCTACAGAAATGCTTTGAAACTATATGTATACGCTAAACGAGCACAGCTGGGCTAAAATTTAGCGTGATCCTGGACATCCAATGGATTATGAAATCGGCTATTTTCGTAAACTTGATAACAATGGATGGAGTTGATTCCCATGCAAAATTGCCTCTATTGATCCGAGCTGACATCTGCTTTCAAAGCAGGGGGGAATTCGTTGCTATTGTTGCTTTGAAGGACGGCCTATCAACGCACAGGGCCGGTGGATAAGCGTTGCAGTAAGGAAGGAATGCAAACGGGGACGAAAAACACGGTTGTGTGAGCACTGCGAGACTCGAAGGCCGAGCTGTGGTCATTCAAGCCTGTGTGCTCGCTTTTCGTGCGTTCATCATGGCGCATGAATTAACCAGTTATCGGTACCCGAAAGGACAATGGGTTTACCTTTAGCGGGAGTGCACTATGTTGATTTAGTCCGAGCGAATCAAAATCGGCCTTGCCAAAATCAGCCGAAGCTTAAATGTTTGCAGTCTGTTATCTTCGTTGTTTAGACAAAAGTATATAAGGTACGCACGCGGCTGCGACGGGCGCCGCCTTACGGGGGATACCAAAGCGCGCTCCTCGCTACTCAATAAGCAATCTGCAAATCTTCCGCTCGTATGAGGCGAGTACCTTCTCCGTTAGGCGAGCCGAATAGCCTTTATTATTACGGGCACTCTTACGACGGAGAAGTGTCCTTCGAGCTCTAGGAATAGGCTTGGGGACCTGCTGCCCCGAGCTTGTACCCACACGGCATCGAAGGCCGGCTGTTATGGTACTTATTACTCGGCTTGAGAACGTCGCCGGACAAGCGTAAGAAGAGATTATGGAAGGGTCTAGGAAAAGCAACGTTACTAGACGAGACAACATCCTACCGGATAAGCAGTACAGAGTCGCAATTCATTTTGTAATATGAATAAATATACGTTTGCTATCATAAAATAAGAGCGAGTGGTTATGCAACGTTCGTTCCTGTTAGCCAATAACTCAGCCAGTTCGCTTTAACGTATAGGTACTAGCTCCTTTTATTCACAGCGGTTGTAAAGTCTGTATATACGTGGCACAGCCAGAAGCTCTGGATGGTTAGAGGGTCTTCATTTCTCTTTCGTTTAACTAATATACACAGGCATTTGTAACAGAGACACCTTGATATCGTTACTATATTCCTATGGTACTACATGATCCTTAGGTGGTATTTTCATTGATGAAGGATATCATGAATTGAGAAAATCAACAAATATACAAAGACCAGCTTGCTTCGAGATGTGAGGAAGCCACAAACTCGTCTAGAAGGACACAACGGGGTGTACGGGGAAACAAGTGAACACGACGTCATGCACAATAACAATTTTGAAGTTATGGTGCTACTTAAGGGGAAGTGTGGGTGAACCAGCACTGAAAATAATTCACGACCTGAGACGCCGCACTCATGAAATTATGAAATTGGTACTGAATTATGCACGGTTCTGATATCAAAATATTGCGGAGATAATTGACTTATCTAAGCGGTCACGAGAATTTTGACTGATGTTTCACCATTGGCGATATAGATTAAAAATTCTAGGTGTGATCACCATTAAGATAAAAACTTCTGCAGAACCTTGTTTTCTGGGGATATTGACCTTTTCTTCATTAGGAAAACATATTACTTTCGGCGCATCTTATGACTACTGTGATCATTCATATGGTCTTCTTAATCAATATCTGAATGGTCAAATCGCTAGGGACTCTCACGGTCGATTTCAGTTGAAATAAGAGATCACGCAGTTCCATACGTTAGATATGACACACTTTACGACAAGTTGTATGCAGATAAATAGGCAACTACCGTAGACCTTTTAGCATCGATTCTGGACGCTTATTAGGCAAAAGTTATTTTAAGGGATTATCTGCTAGCTGCATAATATAGTCAAACACATCTCAATTGTGCTTTCAAAATGCAGTACTATAATGTCACATTCTGTGACACGACATGGACCTATCCAGATTATGGCCATGCTATTAACGTACAGCTCTTATACATACACTATATGGTTAAATCTATCATTTGTGTATTCCACACGGCTTTAACAAATGCGAAATAAAGACTTTTGGCTTATATATATATCCCTAGGATTAGATATTAAATATTTTCGGTACAATATACATATCTTACCACTATCAAGTTCTAGGTGTTTACATCGCCTTCGCTATATGGAAACAAGATATCGCGCGAATAAAACGTATGTTATCGGCGTTTCTGAGTTGTCAGTGCAGTTGGCGGCAGCGAGAGGAGAGCAAATCGCGAACGCGGAGTCATGGTTCTTGTAAGGATCGCCAATCTCATACACACTTAACGACTTGAATCCACAGCTGGTCTCAAGCCATTAGCCGGGCTTGCCTTTAGATTTCTCATGGACTCAGGCAAACGCTGGTTTTCTTATGAGCTGTAAGAAGCGTGGCCAGGTAGAAGTGAAGGCGTGGGTGTCCGAGTGGTTCCCACGGTAAGCATTATTATATTTTGTACCGCAGGATACTAAGTGTTAAATTATTCCGGTGTTCTTGCTGCATTAGTTACCTGGCCTCTCTACCACAAAACCTGACAAAGTTTGCAACTATCCGAAGGCATGAATATAAGACGCGAGATTTCTCCAAAAAATCTTGGATATGCAATCAGCAGCGTATACAATAGGTCACTATCCCCTGTGAAGCGCCGAGTCGTTCCCAAGCTGAACGTTCCAACGCTTCCATATGTGAAGATAGTGATGCTGCTTGCCATATATCGCGCCATAAAGACACTAACGAGAGGAGGAGGAGGAAGCGGAGTGAGGCTCGTTTGAAACAGATCGTCACCGAAGGAGACTAACGAGTGAAAGTAAAAATATGTAAGGACTCAGCAACCTTACAATTGTAGATCTCAAAACCGAGATATATAGTAAAGGTAGGTTAGCCAATAAGGTCAAGAAATCCTGTCCAAACATTGCCAAGAAGGTCGCGTAGCGAGCGAGACCGTGTTCTCCGGTGCCTATTTTGATCCGCTAAAATTTGTATTGAGAGAAACGATCTATTGTTGTACTGCCGGAGTTCGACGTACCTGGACACAAGCAAATAACAGAATAGACGCTATAGCGTTGAAGGGAAATAATGAAATCCAAGCCGAAGTCTGCGGTGAGCGTATCGTTTTAATCTAAATTCAGACAAAAGGTATCACGCAGTTTTTGGGTCGGGGTATGTAAGTCTGTAATCATAGAACTCACATACAAGTTGATAGTGCATTGTGATAACAATTTACAACAATGTGCCAAACGCCTAAACAATTGCTATGACGTATCGTGCTAGACAAAAACATGTCAGAAAAGTTTACACGATTTCAGTCAGAACAAATGCGATTCTTCGCGAGCTAACATTGAGTTTGTTTACAATACGATAATCAATTAGCTAATGCAATATAATCTTGCTAAGTGTTAATCAAAGCGTGATCGTATTCATGCTTAGCATAAAAAAAACTTATAAAAAACAGAAGAAAACATTCATTATTAGGATGAGGAATAACCAATAAAGCAGTAGAAGGAAAAAAGCCGAAGGCAGTTCAACTGTCGGAGCCCCTCACCCGTTGTAGAACCTGCGCATCTACAATTGGAACTAGTCTACTTAGATCGCGGCGCACGTTTCTGGCTGGCGCCCGATCGAAGTGAGTGAGCGACTGTTGGCAGACGGTTTCCCTCTGCGAGGATGTAGACCAATAACAAGCGATTCAAGCGTCCGACAGTGAGCCGAATAGCTAAACGCTTTCTTCGTCCATTGTCCCAATAGAGACGGAGGCCAAAAACGAAGTGCATTCATTGTTTTGTGGCACAAATCGGGTCGACTGGATTTGGCAAGCAATTTCCCGTTTCTACTAACGGTAAAATATCTCATAGCACATCGTCACATCTCTAATAGCAAAGGCAAAAGCGAGAGCAAACCGGGTAAGGCCAATATGCTTCGTGGCCTGTTGTGCTGCGAGTGTAGAGTGTATTGCACGTCGGCGACGGAGGCTTAAGTCTGTTTATCTTCTTGCCAGCCCACTTTAACACTAAACGCGACGCTCTGCGGAAGCTACAGTCAGCCAACTAAGCAACGATTGTGAATCGCCAAAATCTGCTTTCTTCGCGGCTTACCTGAACGTAAAGCTGTACACGGCCGCATAGCGGGGTCTTTTCAGAGGACAACAGCATTTGTTGCCGGTTTCGCGGCTTTATCCTCTCCCGTTTGGGGGGCAAGTAAAATATGCGTTTCCATTGTGACAAACCGATATTGTTATTTCACAGAAGGTCAGAAATTTGTATAAATACAGAAACAGGGTAAGTGGTATCCACGTTCTATGCCAGATTCACTCAAGCACCTTGACGGATTTGTGCAACGCATGAAAGTGTCTTGTAATCTAACCGTGGAAAAGACAGAACAACCAGATTGGAAGACTGTTGGACCGCATTTTAAGGCCATAACCACTGCTACAAGGTATTACGAAATTAGCACCCTAACTGTATCGACAAATTCTGCTGTAAGCTGTGTTCCCGCCATACTTGACTGATTAACTATTTAGCAGCCAATTAATCATGTGCAAGAAAAAAAACGGACCCCTTTATGGGGTATCGTCTTTTTCGTTGCGTTAGTTATTCAATAGATGAATCACCGGCTGGGATTTCCGTAAAGATTTGCATATTCACTAAAATAACCACCCAAATCAGTACCATTAAATCAGTACCAGTTCTATGAGCGGTACGTCGTCTAAACCTCGTCCACAGTTCTATATGCACTGTAACAGGCTCTCATCGTTATCAAGTTAATGAGCGCCCGTGGGCCAATGCAAAACAAAGTAACGTATTGTTTATATAATTGTGTCTACAGTTTGGAATTTTTGAGAACGAACGCATAGCACCGGCTGAAATCCCAGTAATATTTAAAGAAGTGGCTGTAACTAGACCCAGGTATTTGATAGCAGGCTTAATTTAAATAGCGTACGCCCCAGGATAATAACTGGAACCGAGATTTCAATGCCCAAAATACAATAATGTGTTTTTATAATAAATCTGTTGTCATAAAAATTATATAATGTGTTGTTTAATAAATCCGACCAAAACGAACATACGTTTTCTGTAAAAGTGCTCTGACAGTCTTTTGGGATAGCAGCTTTTGCCGGTCGTCTTTGGCCGCTGCATACATTGCTACGTTTTTTACCATTGATTTTAATATTAAGTTTTCAGCATGAAATGCAATTCCTAACTTCCCAAATTGTTTGAACAAGCCTAAGTGTTCCGTTTCTAATCAAAGTTTGCAGGCCTGATTATATGTGATTTTTTACTACTTTAATGATAACTCATAAGCTATAGATAATCTATAAAATTTCAAAGGGCACCTTCGACATGGCGTTGAGATCTGAACAATTTTCTGATCGACAAGTTGACAAGATTGAGAAAACAATGGTCATCTGTGGGAGCAGCGTGCACTAAGTATAGCTTATGGCAGAGAATCTCCGACCTTTGCGTTACAGCCTTTTGTTCTCGTCACCATGATTCCTGTGGTCTGAGATCAAACAGTATCGGGCAGTAACAGTGCCTTAGCCCTCTTCATTATTCTTAGATGCCTACTCTTTGCCACAATATTCTCCAGTTGTTAGTATTACATTTCAGTCGTACTCCAATAAATCAGGCCTCTGTAGGAACAAGGCTCTAATAGATAGCGCCCGCACCAGTACTTCAAGCAGGCACCATAAGCTATTGGTATATAAATACAAGTCGCAGCGTACTAAAGTGCGTAACGTCGTACTTTTTATCTGAACATGGATCTCCGTCTGTCTGTCCTTTCGAACAGTTTACAGCAAGCGTGGCTCCTTCTGTCGCTTAACAGGCTTATCAAAGCCGGTTCCTAACAATCTTTTCTCTTCGGAGTTGCGGCATAGGGGTTGGATTAGATTGATATAGGTATATTTCGGCCTTAAGGACCTGTTTTATATGCACGCACTGCTATATACGAAGCATAGATTCTAAAAAAGCCATGTGCATTACGTCATAGACTAGTGAATACCTATATTAGCTGCAAGCACATGCCTGTCGCGTCACGAGTATCAATGTCAGATTTTTTCCAATTTCGTCATTGGCATTCATGTAGAACTGGTCTATAGGCCGTTAGAGTGAATCGCTGATGTCCGTAGAACCTTCGCCTCATACTTGATATAAGATACGAGCCGGTTTTGTTTGGCGGAAATTGTGTTCATAGCTATATCCTAATACGATCAATGGTGGCGTGACATGTTCGAACGACAGGATGGTGATATGGAAAGAAGATGTATAGATCTCACTGCATGGACATTCCACTTACGTTGTCTACAAGGCAGTCATCTACCGCCACATGTCTCAATCTCTATGTGGTTTTAGGATAATCTTATTATTCTGTAGGACGAGGAAGTGGACTGATCAGAGAAAGAGGTACAGCATAAGCAAACGGTAATCGGTGAGCAGACTCATTAACTTAATCAATGACGATAATAATAAGAAAGACTGACCGGCGACTTTTCGTCAGTGAATCGACGATGATGTTACTTACATACAACAGATCGATTTTTGTTCAAAAAAGCGTTACAGTACGATGCCATTTTTTTTAAAGGATGTATTTTTGTTCTATTTTATAGTTTCTCATAACCAAACAAAGTTCTATGGCATCAAAATTACACTACATCCATTGAAATGTCGCATGACATATTGCACACTACTCGACTCTGATCCATGGTTTTAGCCATGTAAAAATTTCTGGAGGTGAGCGAGGTAAAAAGAAAACTTTTGTCGTTTCATAAAGTATCGTATCGTATCGTCTGACATTTCTCCCGTTATAAGCACAAGTAGCCACATAGGTAAACGACCGCGACAGACATTTAAACATCTATTTATTGACTGTCAGGCAGTTTTTGGACCGGCATAATGTTTAACACTCTATTGTTTACGTGGCAAAACTATATATTTATATACACCGATGCAAATGCGGTAGAACTGGGATAACTGAATGATCATCACTTACAAGAAGAGTTAAAGAAGCGTCCTTCTGGGCAGAACATGGCGACGACCTCGCCGGGGGCTGCATTCTTCCAGCATAAACGGCCATCCCATTCAGCGGCGCAGGCAACCCCCTCAGATGTTGCTGATACGGCAACATCGCTGCTGTTCAAAGCTGTTCCAACGCATAACTCGGCAGCCGACGCAGCAATGCCCAATGACCCTGTTCCGACTGACGATGTCACCGCAACACCGGCAATCGAGCTAGCAGTACGGGTCGATCCATATTCGGAGAACAGGGCATCCGTGTCCTGAAAGTTAACATTAATGCAAAAGTATATATGTATGTGTATTTAATGGTGGCATACAACTGTAATATATTTCGATCGGCAAAAGAGGCTGCCCTTGCCTAATTTGTCCCTCGTGAGACCTTTGCCTATGGCATGAGGTGCTATCGACCATCGTTCTAAGCAGAGCTTCTTTTGCTCTCCGCTTTTTAGCCCAGACATTCTTCCTTTTTGCCCTCCTGCCCCCTTCTTCCGTCGTGGCTAACGTCGGAGCCTACCTGGTTCGAAGCAACTTCTTTTGTCGAACGTGCAGTTCCTACAGGCGGCAGCAGTTGGATCTTTGTCACAATAACGAGCTGTCACCACTTTGACGCACTACTTGTACTATGCCCTATGCGTCACATTACATACAGCCGCGGTATGTCGTGCAAGTCGAACGCGCCCGTGAATCAGGGCGTATCACGCCATTGTCTGAACCACCATAATACTCTGGTTACATTGGGCTGCCTTGTTCCCTTCGAACACCTCTGTCTGCGTTTTTGAGGATATACTTTAACTCTGAGCGAAGACACTTTTCATTGTAGCAGTAAATCGCTCAAACGGCTATGTTCGAATATAAATTGTATATAAGTGACTGAGAGAGAATAAGCTCTCGACAGTCTTAGAGCCTGTATATTTCGCCATAAACGTACACGTAGTGATAGTGACAAACCTAGTGACTTGTACAAGGTGCAGCCTGAATTAAACCGGTTTAGTAGTACATCGTATAGAAATGTGTAATCCGAAAGTTTCTATTTTAAAAGCGAGTTAGCTATATAATACGTAATGCTGCATCGTTATATAATTCGTATAATCTATAATAGGCGTTAACAGCTTAGATCTATGAATGACGCAGGCAGACGTAGCGCGTCTAGGGAAACGTCAAATATAGGGTGGCAAGGATCCATCGTATCCATTTGTGCAGCAATGATTATATTACGCTGTTCGCCGCCCTTTAAATGAGTGAAAAATGTCCAAGGGGATTATGATCCGTACGACTGTTGTGAGTTTTACTATTGTCTTTGTTCATCAAAAGCTTCATAAACCCATAATCGGTCGTATTATAGGGCTTAACGTCACACTAAATGTAGCCGGGTGAAAACGTAGCGTTGTAACGGTAAGCGGCTATCATCAGCTCAGACACGCTCGCGCAATGTCATCCTCTACGACTTACATTTTGAGGTTCCGGGCGTACGTTTGCTATACGTACTATCACCATCATATATATATATATATATGATATTGTCACCTCTGCTACAGGACCTCGTCTAGGAGCCAAATCAAGGCTTGACCAACCCAGTTTCTTACTTCTGCGCACGACGTGTTTCAAGACTTGAAGATCGCCTCAATATTTCTGGGGTAAGGAAGAGCACAGCAAAAAAGGTCTTCTTTGCGGACAAGGAGGCGGCGCCAATGCAACATCTCAGGCTAGATGCCGAAAAAAATTGTGTAAAAAACTATACTATGGACATTATCTTAGTTAGTAAGTATAACTGTACGAAAATTACTGCCACTTGTCACTAAGGAAATTCCCCTTTGTTTTAAGCTCGTCATGTTATTACGTAATATTCAAGAACTTAATATTATTGTGCCGGAAAAAATGTTTATATAATATAGCATGCGTCAAGCTAAAATTCAGACATTTTATCGGCTACCGTCTGAGTGCCCAGGGAACTAATGAAATGTCCAAGCTAGTTAGAGTTACTTTTTCCGCTGGAATTCAACTATTTGACGAAAATCCAAGGAGCTCACTAGCATATGTTTCAATTATGAACTAGTACTTTTTAGTAATACAGTGACATATAGTAGGTCCTAGCACAGCCTTAACAGTCCTATAACGCAAACAAATCTATTACCGCTTTAACACAGCACTACATGAAACAATTAAGAAGACCTAAGGCGCCGAAGGACACAAGCGTTTATTCTAATATCGTACGGGAGCTACTATAGATGCGCAGTTGCATTTTTCTCTTCAATTAATATACTTGTTGAATGATGACGGTGAAAGCTGGCATTTTATTAAGGTCAAGAAGAGATTTTTTTATTCAACACTAGTTTCAGCGATGATGACCGTATGATTATGCTTTTCTTTTTACCCTGTTTTATTTAATAAATGTAACTGGGTTATTTCATTTCTAAATTAAGCTTTACCACAGAATTGTTACGCAATGCCCAAGGTACAGCAGTGCATTTTTTGCAGTGAAAAATCTCTTCTACCCTAATAAGAGATCTGTGCTTTATATCATATTTTCAGCCAACTTAAGCATGTATCGCATAAAAAGCATTATTAAGCAAATTCATATATTGTAATGATGTCAACGACCCGAGAATAAACAAAGGTAAATCTCGTAATTATTATATTTAGTTAAAATTTGACAATATCTTTGCCGCTTTCGATTTGCGCGCCAATATCGCTTGAAGTCTCACAGTTTGAAACCCTAAACAATCTATCTATTGTAAAGAACAAGCGATATTTCTAAACAGCTAACAAAAATATTTGTCAACTTTTTATTGAAGCATCGTTCTTTGTCTAGAGAGCTTCTCACCTTCGATTGGTTATAGCTCATCAAACATAAGTACATATATATATATATATATATATATATATGGTTGTTCAGAGCTTGGAAGCCATCGAAATTACAGGAACTGGAATTTCGGAAGTATGGAGGCTAAAACCATCGTTCAACTCGTGTTTACAACCCCAGGTCGTAATTGGCGCGTGGTCATGTATTGTTGTTGAATAAGTAGCTTGAATAGTGTGAATGAGCGCGCCATAGATCTCAGAAGCTCTAGAATCCGTGACGCCTGGCGTCATTGACCGTTTCGTAATGGCTGTATCATTTAATGATAACTACTGTCAAAAACCTTTTTTGCATTTCTTTCCCATCTAGAGTGCTTTCGTTACAGTATCATAAAGCGTACTTCGAGGCACGCGGTGCCCGATCATAGGAATCCCGGTTCCGTTTGAGATCCCGGGGTTCTATATGCTCTTTAAAACTTCAACTTTTATTCTTGTAATTCGTCGATTACTAACGAACTGCTGCTTCGTTAAAGGTCTCCTTGAAAGCCTAGTGTTCTTAGCAGTCTTCGATCTATATGTATAGGTTTAAGGTTCTAACTTTTAAGCTATTGTGTAGAGTCAACAGGTAATATTTTCCTGACTGCGCGTATCCAAAATAGTATACCCAAAAGACCGTCATACAAAAACCTAATAAGTTGTCCTGTTGCAAAGAACGATAGATTTTCGATTTGAAAGGCGGTAAAAAAATTTAGAAGGAATATACAGATGGGTGTTCAGTTTATGAAAAATTTTGATGATTGACTTAGTAAGTAAATCTGCATGCTATATATATATATATATATATATATAATGGTTATAAACAATAGCACACATTACAAGGAGTTTGCTTGCCCTCAATGGCAAACGTGCGTAATCTATGGGCTGTTTACTTGATTTATCTCAAAATATGCAAACCCCTTATTTTATTTATCACAGTCACAAGCATTTCATTATTGAGGGTAAGCCAATAACGTCCTTTCGTATTATACAAAAATAAAGAGAAGACCGCTAGATTGTTGTGTGAAATATCATAGGGCGATCGAAACAAAATTTATGTCGCACGACTTTCTTAATATACAAATTATTTATCGGATCATGGTTTAGACCGTTCACAGTAATATTGATCAGCTTGTTAGGCATCTGTCCTTAATTCTACTTCTACAAAAGTAACGCCGCAAGCAATGTGCAATTGTTAAAACATGGCAACAGGTTTTCTTGCTCGCGACCGTAGGTGCCTGCTAAGATAGGATAATGTGTCTTCAAATAATAAGGCGGCTTGAAAGAGTATCCGACGTTAAAAACCGTGTGATGAGAACCGTTTATCTTCTGACCAAGCAACTTCGCACAGAACCTGAACTCTGCATAGGAACAATATTGACGGAAAAAAGATTTAAAATGCAAAATTTACACGTTTACTGGGATTGAAAACATAAGAGGTATTGCCTTTTCTCGTATTAGATAATTTCATTATGTTTGTTCAAAGAAGTTTTATGACTCTGCTATAAGTTTATCCGGTTTCCATCGTTCTCTTATAGCGTTTTTTTTTTTTTTTTTTTTATAATATCAGGCTCAGGAAATGTTTTATTTTTGCTGCTATGTTTCCCTATAAAGCTGAGCGTCATTGGCACTGATATATACATTTCTATTTATATTAATAAAGACAACCCTGTGCGCGTCAATTGACATAGAAACGTCTTTCCAACTGATCGGTATCTTAATGAAGGTTGGCGCAGGTGAGCCTGACAGTGATAGGAAGGGATGAGCCTACCAAACACAATGACATACAGGCTATTGCCTGCGAAAGCTTAATATCAAAAATCGCAGGTACAAGGTGATTAGGTAGCGTCAGATAAAGCCAAGCAGCGCCTAACACATGGATGCATCTCTATGGCCATCTACTAAACGCTAGAAGAACAAACAAGATCTGTAACACATATCATATTTGTAACGTCCGCCAAATGCAGCTCGGGCTGCAGTGGAATGGCTTAGACCTGTATTGAACCATCGCTATTATTTTGTTATTACATAACAATCGAAATAGGATCAAAGACATGTACGACATTACATATATGTAGCGCTAGATTATACTCCATTAGAAAACTGTATCTCTGGTCGAGTATACACAACAAAATGACACTTACATTAAACCAGAACGTAGAAAACAATGGTACTTTGAAAATGAGTCAAATAGTACGTCGAAGACTAACCATTGTATTATGAACAGATCTGACCTAAGCTCTAACAGATACCATGCTAACTAAAAACCACGTGTCACATGTCGTTATACGTATATGGTAGCGATTATGATACTGTCTAGGGTGGAAATTTGTCTAGGGTGGACAAAAGTTCTACGACAGCTTGGGTCCTGTAGAAATATCAGTCAGTACCTAATACTTTTTCTATACAGTTCAGTAAATGCCCTGTTAGCTTGAGGTTGATTGGCGTCGGGATTTTTTCTAGAAAAGAACGTATTGGCTACGAGATAAGCAAGTTGATTGCGGCAAACTTTGGGACTCTTCAAAGATCTCTTCATGTGAGACGCCCTGAACGCATTTGGCTAATACAAACTCATTGGGATAAGCTGTCTAAAGAAAATAGCTAACTGGAAGTTTAACGTTTCGATTAAAAAATATTTGTAGCCAATGAGAGTTTGGAAGATTTTTTTATTAAACGTTTCGCGTTCAAGCCTTTCCAAACCCGCTAACTTACACGACTGTAGGACAAAACTAGCTACAGAATAAGTTTAGAGAAAACGTACGTTTGAGCTCTAAGTTAGACAAACGGCTTACAAATTCAATGAATTCATTTTATAGTTTGAATTCATACAAAGTTATGAACATATCGCGTGCTCGAAGCCTGCTTAGTGCTTTGCAGGATTAATTGGTACGCAAGAAGGGGGCTAACGCTAAAAGTGCCTGCTGCAGGGAAAATAAGTTTTCTGAGTAAATGGCAATACCGGCTGCGTAGTCTTCAGCTCTCACTAGCCTCTAGCCTCACTAGCATCCTGTCGCTTCTATTACATAGGAAACATGTTTGAATTGCTGTTATTTAATCTCTTATTCATACAGTTGTGATGTGAATGACTTTGTACAAACTATGCCAGATCTTCTAAATCCTAGTTATTACCTCGCAAGTAACCCCGGCCGAATTTAAGACAAATACGCCGCCGTTTATTTCGCTGCCTAAGATAGCTTTCGAACTAAATCGTAGGCACAAACCTTAGTATTGCTCTCCCTTCTCTCGGACTTGTTTAAAATATTTTCTTTTTCAAGATTTCTTAAGATTTAGAAAGGAAAAGGTTAAAGCGATGCTCCAGTAACTACGATGGTTGACTCATCACAGGCATTGACTTTATTTGCAAAAAACGTTTTACAAGTAATAGCGTGCAAGCCCGTGTACTGCTGTGAACAAACACCTTCGGCCTATTCTATCAACTTTCAGAATCATTTTACCGAGCAATGTTGTTCTTCGCAACGTTCTTACCGGATCTTGCAGCTTTCTTGCAATTTTAGATCTTCTTTGAACTGAAGGTCAAACACTTAGGCTATCATTTCAAAGTCATTACCATACACAAATGTCTTGCCGCTCGTAATTGCCACGGTGATTGGTAAACCTAGCTCTTACTGGAGTGCGTTCAAGTTCTCCTGAAACAGTTGGTTACAAGTTTGCATTTGCTCGAAATTCAGATCGTTCGCCTTAGTCTTTGTTGGTCGCCCTTTTAGCATCGAACGATGCTTCGAATTGGCTCGGCATGATTTGTAAGAAATGTGTAGTTATTCTGCGAGCTTTCTGACGATAATTCGGCGATCGTCCAGCGCAAGTTATTTACCTTTTCTACACATTGTTTTTCATACTCATTATGACAGGCCACATAGAACGAGAATGGTTTGTACAGCCCTCTTATTCGTTGCAGGACCGCTACTACCAGCTTCAAAGTTAGCCTTGACTCATAACTATGCAACGGAAATCAACTTAAAGAAGCCATGAGGTTTCGAAAAGTAATGACACTTTCCAGTTACGCATCTTACCTTTGGGATACGTGACGCAGGTTTTGTTATCTAGGACTGACTTAATCCTGCTCCGGAGTTTGTCCCACTAGGCATGTAACGGAACACGTCAGAAAAATATTAGTAGATGGCGCAGGCATAGAAAAGCCGTTGCCCCTTCTCCTAAATATGGCGATACGTTTTTTTCAATATCGAGCTTGCATCGATGGTCTCATGTGGCATTAAGCTTTTTTGAGAGAAATTCATCACAGCCCAGCTGGGTAAGCTGAACCGCGTGAAGTCTGCGTTCTTCAAGAGAACTCTGGGCCTGCCATAGCCGCGACGTGTATTTCCTAGCGGATACGCCGCTGTTTGTTGAGGATCTACAAAGCTAGTCTGGCTCACCTAAAACGCCCGTCTACCTAAAATTCGCTGGACAATGGAAAGGATGAATGATTGAAATCTATCTGGAATTCTTCCCTACTCGTGCTATGGTGGACAGAATATAGAAGGAGCGACACAGGAGCAGCTGACAAGTGCTTGTCCGCTACGCAGTGTATGCCTTTCACCATAGTGTGTGTGCTAATGACTTCTACCATCACTCGAACGAAAGCTAAACTATGCCTTTGTACGATACCACATGGGGTCATATTCTAGGACGCCTTCCTCAATAGCATGGCGCGCAGAAGGACAGCGCAGTCGTACACACGGCCTTTGGACAACAAAGGCCGTATCGTATGTGTGTCTGGCATAATATGTTTCACGGGTAAAATATAGTATCTTATATCATTCCTAGAAAATCTGCTGCTTAAACGTCGTATCATTAATGCATTATTCATGAAACGTTATTAATCAACAGCTATCAAACTAGCGTGTGTCTTTATAAAAAAAAAAGTAGCAATAGTGTGAGATCTGTTTCTCTGCATTGCTTCTAGGCTTGTATGTTCCATTTTACAACTGCTCTGAGGGAGCTTTTCAAGAGATCGATCCATCTATTGAAGGAATTTCAGCCACTATTCAATAGCACCATTGAATGAATCATAGACCCTTTTCATTTCTGCTCTTCATATATATTTTAATATAAGGATGAAAATAAATGATATTAGTAAGCCAATCATTCGCCTGAAATGTCCAACTGAGTAGGCAAATAATTAAAATATATCTGCGAAAAACCTTTCTATTAGGGATCAATAACCTAGAAAAATATCTGCTTAAGAAGACCACCCTCGTATGATGCAAGTCACTGAAAAACAATGTTTAAGAGTACAGCTTCCAAAGCAAAATGCATTTATTCTTAATCTTTACCTATCGTAACGGTTCGTATATACTGTAAACGCATCCATATCCATGGTTAAGTTTTACAGCGGATCGGTGATTGGATCAATCCGCAATCAAACGCGTGCTTTCTCTGCAATGTCACCTAAATAATCTATATACGAATAAGTGTAAAAAGAAGATACCAGCTAAACACTGACCCATACGTAATATCGATCTTATTGCTCCATTTTTATGGTAAGTGGCAACGCCGACGTTGAAATAAACGTTTGTCATTTAGCGCGTATGTATTATATCTTTACTAAGTAAAGAATGGTAATATTAAGAATAATAGTATTATTTGGATAATATTATCACGTACATATCAAACTGGATCACTCGAAGCGTTAATATATTAGACGAGTGGTGATTTGCCTAAAGTGAGGAAGCGTCCACTAGGAAACCTAAACCTGTCCTGCCATCTGCAATGAATGGGCGATCTATCAAAATACTTCATAATAGGCTAATATAAATAAGATCGCAGGAGTTAACAGCCAGCGCATCAACAAAGGTAGCGCCGACAAAAAGAACCGAAGTGCGTACTGGAAGCCGAAGCAAGGTGCTTTCGAGAGGTAGAAGAGAAGGTTCTTTACGTGCTGCTGAAAAAAAAGCATCGGTTACTTTTGGAATGAGCGTCAGTGAACAAACGCGGAGTCAGTGAGATAAAAGACGCCTTAGAATTTGCATTGTACCCACAAGTGTCATAAGTCATTGCGGATCAAACGATTCATAGAACGATGGCACATAAAAACGGCTGTTCCTACCAAGCGAGAAGTAAAACTCTTGAAGAAGCTGCAAGGAACCTGTAGGATATCAAGCAGTGATTTCTTTGGAAGTGGCAGACAAGGCAACAGTTGTAGCTCACCTGGGCTCTAGCAATAGACAGAGACACATCAAGCCTGAGCGAAATGTTCAGAGTTCCTTTATGATGTCTTCGAAACCTTAGCACAACGAAAATTCCAAATAGAATCGCTTTAGCGAGACTTAGAGGTTACGAAAACAGAAGTCTAAAACGATGAAGTGAAAGGTCGACGACATGATTCGATATAGACAATTATTGTTATGGACTTTAATGCAAGGTTAAATATACAGAGGCACGTATAGACAGCCGCTGTTATAGACGGGTTACTCAGAGCACTAGGTGGTGACCCGCACCTCAATTCGCGCGTCGAACCTCCCAATGAGCAATTCAGTTCTGTATGCATTTGCAATGAGCCTGACCGAAAAGGAAGTTATGTTTCTAAACATCAACTGAGCAATTACTCATCACATTCTCGTCCGAATGAAGTCACACTAAGGGCAGGTACGGACTATAACAGGTAGTGGGCCTCCGTGCCAAAAAATTGAGGCAAGCTCATAGAGAACAAACGGGTCTCGCTCTATTCCCGTGCAATCGGAACCCAGGTGTCAAGAGTGGCTTTAGTTATGCTTAGAAAAGGTAAAGATTTGAAAAGGCAGACCTCAGTGGAATCACGAATGCTCGAGGAGTAAGGCTCTACGATATTAAACAAAAAAAAAAAAGAGCTTTAGCTCGTTTCGAGATGAAGGTTTTCAGTGCCGCTTAATAGCCTAGATAGGGGCACATAAAAGTAAGCGAAGTACGAATATGAACATAAGCAAGAAGAACGTCTGCTATACGAACCTCAGGCCATTCCTACGTATGGTTAAGGAAGGGACGAAACTTCAGCGCATCTTGTTATGTAGACACTGATGCTCTGAAGGTCTTCTTCAACAATACATACGGGAACCGCGTCATATCATCCCTTACAATGTCTCTTGGTACTTAAGTGCCTAGTGTGAGTAGGATAATACCAGCATAGAGCTAGATTTCACAGTATAAGTGCTATCCGAGGTCATATAACAGCTCGCAAACAATAAATTACTAGGCCCGAACGACCTACGGGACAAAGATCTGAAGCGAACAATTGTGTTGCGAGGCGAACCTCTAACAGCTGTTGAAATGCCGGAAGTATAATAAGGACAGGGACTAAGTTTTACTTTCTTGGAAGGTTTTAAATCTTGGAACGTAAAAAATCACTGGCAGACTCACCAATTAGGCGAGGAATAACCAAAAAAAAAAGATATTTGCAAGCTTCTGGAAGATCTCTTAATTCACCGAATTAGGACACTCCCGAACGAGCAGTGCGGACTTTAAATACCTTATTGGCCTGCTCAGTGTCCTTAGATGATGCAGCACTTTCACGGAAGGGGCAACTTGTATATAGTGTGTTCATCGATGCACCTGAAATCGGCTCGCGAATCCAAGTACTCGAACAGCTGCCATATCACGAACTCCTGACAAAGACACTGAACTTCTTAACAGCTGATTCAACAGCATTACGTGATGACAACGATGGAGTGAGCTAGCACCAACTGAATATTCAAGCGAATAGTCCTGCCTAGGACTTGGCCCCCAACGTTATTCACAATTATTTAATAGCCACATTTACCCTCCTAGAACATATATATATAGTATATTATATACATATATAGTATATTTAGCCACCCTCCTAGAACAGAAGTACAACGACAGTTCAAAAGAATCACTGGATTTTTCACTATGAAGGCACACTGAGGCGGCTACGGGGCCGTTTGTATCTAGAATAAACTGTCGCATAACAATTTGTCGCCAACAAGGTAAGTTGCAAAGCCATTATTAAGAATCAACTATATTTACTTTCCAATATGTATATATATGAGCGAAATATACCCTCTCTAATGTCTTTGTGTTTAAAAAGGTTGAAGAGTTTTTTGATTGGTGACAAGTTAACCACAGCAGAGCTCCGGTCAGAACCGATTGAAATGGGAGAGAGAGCCATTTTTAATAATTAAAGAGTCAAACTCGAAAAATGACCGAATCGATTAGTTTCGAAATTAATTAGTGAGTACTCCAAATAGGGGGCCGTTGTTTTTGTTGCACTTTCTGCAGTACACTCGTTTAGACCTACAATTCAAAATTGAATGAGGGTTGTACACTGAATAAAGGCTTCTGTCGGCGCAAATACTTCATCACCTTTAATCATTTGTCCAAGCCTGCGAATATATCGTTTTGCCATCAGAACTTCTAATTCTAACTGCTTCGTAGTTAATAGTTACTATTAATTAAATCGTTGTATAGGTGTGTTTCACTGAAAAGTCGTTTTTCTGCGACATTTTCTCTCCCTCTGACCAACGTTCTCAAACTGGTAAAGGCGGCAGCGGACGAAGCTGTTACGAGGGCCATAGACGGATCTCCGCTTTTATGATCAAAATACCATACAGGGCCTACACTTGTTTACCGAGAAAAACCGAGCGTACGTTTTCAACTGACAGGATATTGACTGAGTACCTCCGTATAGTCTAAGCATACCTAAAAAAGCATGCTGAAAAATAGACAATAAGAGATAATGTTATGTCGGATGAATTGTCTCGATCAAAATCTAAACAAATGAAGGTACTTTAGGAAATATTTGTCTTATCTTATTAATAAGCAGCCAGAAAAATCAGAACGGCGTCGCCGACCGTAAGTCACAAAGCAACGACGTTTTTCATGGGCAGTGAACGAAATCTTTCTGCCGCTTTCGGGCGTTGTTTTATACGTGCGGTTATTGGCTCCAAGGAAACTGACAACTCGGATCTCGTCTACTTGCGTTTTTCTTTTGGAGGCCATTTAGACAATACTAACGAGCCCTTAAAATCTGTCAGTTGGCCTAAGAACAAACTTGAAGACATTTTAATCAAGCGATATCAATCAAACACTACTATAGTTTAAAAAAAAATCTCTAAGTTTAAAGAAACAATTTTTAGTAAAAGAAATCAAGTTTTCGATAGTACGTACTAGATAAAAACACCACAATAAGCGGCTGTACCATAAAGCCAACAATTCATATCAACTACAGGAACGCGATACACGATGGTTTATTTAGTACCCAAAAAAATGACGCGGCGTACTAACCGCTGCTAGATTCCGTAGAATGAAGCGTTTATTCCGTATACGCTCGTTAAAGTGCTCGTATAAATATGAGCATCGTATTTTTACAGAGCGCTAACACGGTAGATAGTCCGCAAACATAATTTCTTCAATAATAAGGAGAATTCAGGCGAAAACGTTTCAGATATTTCGTCATTGTTATTAAAAGCGAAACCGTAACACTATGCTGCTCTCGCAATAAAAACAATTGGTATAGCTTTGCAATAAGCTGTGCCTGCATGATTAAATGTTGGCCTAAATAGACTACTTTTAAAGGAAAGCTGGACCAGGTCCAAATGTTCCCATTCCTAAAGATAAAAAAAATGTAAGCGAAACCATATTTTCCCTCCATTAATCTTCCTACACCATTCGAATTGTATAGCGAGCAAATTAAGGGCGAAAGATTCTAAATGGACTACGTGTAAAATCCAACGGTGGCACGGATTTGGCCAAGAACAGTAAATTTGTTTGCCTTGCTCATACCAGTTCTAACTATGTAATAAATTTAGCAATTGTCCTCGCGAAAAATAAATACCACCTTCTTCATTTAGAGTTGAGCACAGCATAAAGTGTATTGATTCTCATTCGTTTTTCCCTTTGTTCCCCCCTACATTGGCTATTTGTTCCCCAATCATTGCAGATAACCTGCTGTACCGAAAGTGGTATATGCGACGCGATCATTAAGAAAAAATCCTAGAAACAGTGAGAGTAGCGCTACCTCAATGAAGTTGGCAGCGGCTAACTTTTGCACCTGTAGTAAACTTATTGGATTGGCGAAGACAAACTTACCTCTATTCAATAGACAGTTGCCTATATTTAATTCTATTCGGTAGTTTAGAATATGATTTGACCAAAGTCGAGCATACTGTAACAAACGCATTTCGCTACTATAGATGTTTATGCGAAATACTGTAAACTGATGACAGCGATCTGGAAAATGGTTTCAGGCTAAACTCAGCATTTTGTGCTACATTTCCCATTGGTCTTCCTGGATTGTACGTCGCACTCCCCAAGAAAGCTTTCTATTAATACTCAGTGAGCCTTTACAGGCGCTTAAATGACTATGCTTTTGTAAACAACGACCAGTCGTCGACCTTTTACGGAGTCTTACCTTGCATGACAAGTGGTCGTTTGTTGCCGACTGATATTTAGTTGGTGAGAAACAAGCATTTGTCCTGCAAGCAAGTGTTATTCGGCAAGACGCCTTATGGCACAGGAAGTTAGTTCTTACGTTGCAGCTGATGCTAGCGTAAAGTATTGAGGCGGGTAAGAGAACACAGAACAAGGTAGTTTGTCCTGTTTGGCTGGTGATGCAACGTTAGCTTTCCATTGCCCATTTCTTGGTACATTGCTATTTATGCTGAAACTGAAGATGAGGAAACAGTTGATAGCCTGAGAGGACGCGATATTAACGTTATTCAGGAGACGTGTTTGCTCTATGGCGGTTAACAGCAAACGTCTGTGGTGGTTGATATAGTTCCATAAACACAATCTTCACACTATGTACAATATGCATTTTCAGGTTTTCACTAAATAGACATCAGCAAAGGAATGGAGAGAAAGAGGAAGCAGTAGATGAGTGCAGCAGAAGAGATGGGGTGGTGCCGAGGCTGGCTGGCTGGCTGGCGAGTCAGACCCTGGAATTACCGAGCGAGCGAGTATGCCGGTGAAGCCGGGAAAACGACAAGAGCAGATGAAACAAAAAAAACCACCGAGGAGAGAAAAAGAACAAAGACAACTAAATAGGACGACAACGTTAGTACTTAGTAAGTAAATATCCTTCCGTAATGACCACAGCAGTAAGTCCATCCCACGTATATATGCGAATCTGCTGCTGCTGCTGCTGCTGCTGTTACGGTTATAACTTCTTCTACCCATGTGAATTAGGTTGGCATTGCCGTTGGATCGTAGGTAGTCTAATTTGAACATAAACATAGCCTTCAAGCATCTACGACAGGCTCAAGTAACCTATTTGTCTAAAAGAAACCAGTCAGAATGTGAGATGCGTAGAATAGAGATAATGATATATACACTCGCCTCTTTTGACAGCCAACAAACAACAGAAGCTCAATAAATTTCGATCAGCGAATATTGTAAAAAGTACGTTCGCTGAATGGTCCTATTACGAATGAGAAAGCGCAATATACCATTGTTATCACGCCAATCATCTTATCAGCAAGGCTCAAGGCTGTGGACCGACATAAACAGTGCACTGATTTATTTCTTAGATTTCTGGTTGGTTGAATGCAGACCTAGTCTCTATAGAATTGAAACAGATAAAAGTAATTATTATTCATAATACAATGACGTTTGGGTTTGCTTTGATACAGACCGGTCGTTTTGCCCCTTGAAGTTTGCATTGTGCTTGCATCTGCAGCACGGCATCAGCGGATAGGCTTCCCGTCTGATGCGTTTTTTAACTTCTTCCAGGGCTATCAGTCTACCCCTTGCTCGATCGGGGATTTTCGACACGCGTGGCGAAAAAGCTTATACTGTAGCCACACAAGGATCGCGTAACGTACTCTAAATGCTCTTTCATTGAGGGGACGGGGGTGCTTGTCCCACTCGACTTTTGAAGAGCAAGCAAATAGAATGTTAAGTAAGCTCAGACTCCTGAGTGACCAAAGAGCTAGAAATTCAGCTTTCCGCTTTTCTTCGCAACATACATGAAGCCATTATGCATGCACTGAGCACTACCGTATTAAATTCGACTCCTCGTATAACTAAAGACTTGGCTTCTCGGGACCTAACTTAGGTAAGCATAAGTAAAAGGACCCTATCACTTACCCTGTCTGACTGGCTCATTTTGAACACAAGTATGCTAAGTAGTTTTACCGTTACGCGAAAGGTCACCTGGTAACAATAGCGATGTGCGTGTGTGTTTTTAAAATTTCGCATAGCCATTTTTTATCCGTTGCACGCTAATAATTTCAATATTAGTATCTGTAGTTTAGATAGTTACTAGGATGCTCAACGTTATGGAAAATTGTTGTAAAGCTATTTTTAATAATTAATCATTATAACCAGAGGTTAAAGTCAAAGTTTTTATTTTCTAAAAATGCGTTTTCAACATCCCACGCCAAAGGTAGATGTTTGCGGGATATTCACTGAATGCTCATGAAAAAAAGAACATAGGATAGTTCAGGAACACTGGAAATGATCGACTTGGCAACTATCATTAGATCAGAATGTTAGTCAGATATAACTAGTGGCCAAAAAATGAAAAGTAAATTAAAATAGATAAAGAGCATTTTTGCCAATAAATTTTGATCTATTTTGACTAACATCATGAGATAATGTAATTGTATTATAATGATAACGTTTGTCGTTAACTCGTTTGATTAGCCACGCCAAGAAGTGGGTTTGTCGTTCCTTATCTCTAAAATTGATCGCTCTCCTTATGAAAAAAGTATTAGTAACGGATGTTAAAATATCCACCGACATATTTATTTAAAATTAGAAAAAACTAGTTTCAAGTTCATCAATGAAATCCTGAGAATATCGTTACCAATTAAAAAGTAAAGATACTTTGATCTGCTTTTTGCTAAAAGAAGTTAGAAATGTTCGACTGTTCATAACGTCGTTTCAAAATATATTGAGAATATATCGCAAATTACTCAGAAATTATAAGATGCTTTACATGCTAGCAAATGTAGTAACTGCTTTTTTAATATCAAAGAAGCAATTAAACTAATTTTGTTTATTATCAGTCGTTTTTTAAATATTAAATAATACTCTATCGTCCTTCAGTGACTTGAAGTATACGAAGCTGGTAGACCATTCAATATTCACCACTATTGTTTGCAAAAAAAAAGCAGCGCATTAAAAAACAACGACTGCAAGTAAAACCTGCGAAAAGGGTAGCTTGTTCGCGAAAAGATCATCGCGACCCTTCAGAATCAATTCCACAGAGTAGGGAAGTTCACCAGATCAACCCCGAAATGTGTATAAGGGTAGGGGGAGAGTAAGAGTAATGAAAAAGAAAAGTAGAACGTTGCCGAACGAAAAAAAACAATAAAAAACCATATATATACATAGAATTATCGAACTCTTTCGAGTAGATTGCAGGCAAAATAAAGGACTGCGAAGACAAATACTCATGGATTTGAATAGAACTATAAAGGCGTCGATAATAAATGATAAGATAAAAATGACTTGATTAGGTCAACAGAGAATTCACGTGTCAACATAATGCAATTCGTGCTGAATAAGTCTCGTTCAAAGATTTCTATTTGAAAAGTATGTCCTTTGAATCTGCATTATGTATTACTACTATATTAGTGTTATACGAGGTCCTCACATTTCTTTGATCTTTTTTTGTGGAGGACAGGGGAACCAGGCTAAGAATTAGTCACTCTTTGCATCCATCCTTATGTGAGCCAAAACATATCCTAAGGGCTTTGAACTTTATCATCTTTGTATTTGTTCTATCCTAGCAGTTGTGGCTTCGTACTCCGTAAGTAAAATGTTTGTTTGAGGCGTACGTACACATTGACACCACGATTTCTCTGTATGTTACCATAATTTTTAGACTACGCTTATTGGTAAGTCAGTTCGGTACGTTTAGGTTTGACATTTTCGAACGGGAATATAGTAGTGACCTATTACCCAAATACGTCTTAATACGTTCATTGTTTCTATGGCTGACGAAAGCAAGCTTTACCTAGATATTTTTGTTTTACCTTCTCTTATCATAAATACGTTTGGTAGCCATTGGAAGTTTCATTAGGTGTTGTGGTACCCACCTTCAACCAAATGCCGCAAATGAGGCACGCCGAAGCGTGACTCGAGTTCACCGATGAAGATATCGACGACAACCAGCCATTCCCGACTCTAAAAACAATTTTGACGGTAGTGAAGACTGCATTTACAACTTTTACAGCATAGGTCTTCCTTTCTATAGCCGAACGCTCCGCTTGCCAACGTGGTATATCTTTCTTTCAAAAACAGGCTGTAGATGGCAGTGTCGGTTGTAATGTTGAGATAGAGGCTGCACTACAGTATGCTGACGGTAGCTGGGAACTCGACTATCCGTTCGATATGAATGAACACCTGGATATCGTTCTAAGCGAACTTCTTCAGCATTCCGGCGACCGATTCATTCTGTTATCATGTTTCCATCCTGACGCCTGCACCATGATTCGGTATAAGCAAAACAAGTATCCGTTGCTGTTCCTCACACAAGGAGTTACCAGCAAATATCCCGCCTACCACGTACGTAGCCTGACACCTTTTTGAGCTATTTGGCTCCATCTAACTAGAGCACATTCCATGATGGTATGGATCTCCAGCAACTCTATGGGGCAAGAGCCCTGGTTCTCTGGTGTCTGCTACGTAACCACTATTGAAGATACCTGTACTGTCGACACAAAGTAGACAGCTTTCATCAACGTCTGTCCTGCATTATCTTAAGCAATGAGCATTCTTATGCTGGATTTGTAGCAGAAGCAGCAGTATATTTACAGTTCACGGGTTCTGATGTCCAAAAATAGCCTAGTAGGCGAGTGGCTGTCGTCTGGGTGGGTCGGAGTGATTTCTACAGTGACAAATAACAGCAATCATCAAGTCTTACATCAAAGCTACCAACAATAAATCGAAAAAAATGACTGGGCTTTCTTTTATTGCAAAAAGTACCTCCATTTAACAAAATCAAGGTGATTGGCACAAATTGTCGTAAAAATGCGGCCGTATTCCTTTAACCAGATCAAAATAGTATCAATAATCTTACTTGGTATATGATATAATAATGATGATCTATTTGCTTGCATAATAATTGTGAAACGAAACCACAGTAGCGGTTGATAGCTAAACATAGAGTATCCGGTCAGCAAAGAATTTATTAAAAAATTCGTACTAGCATTTAGGATAGATGTCCGCCTGCACAAAACGGCAGAACATCAATTGGGGCTACCCTTTCGAGTTTCAAGACGTCTCAGGACATCACACAGGACGTGCAGGTGCACGGCTGATCCCTTCTTCACCCTATGGAAATTTTCGTTTATAGATTTGTAGAAATGAAATTCGCACATGATAAAGTTACGATGAACGTGAACCCATTTTTACGCCTCAAAATCATGAGTCGACCCGAGTATTCTGCAATCTATCAAAACGAAATTACAACTTTTAATCTGCGATATAACGGACTCGTAAGAAAATTGCATCTTTAGCCAGTACGCAGGTTTATCTGCTCAGCGAGGCCGTAAGTGCGATGTGGCCCACTCATTGTGCCGGAGCTCAATGCTCTTAGCGTGACCGTAGTGCTTAGGTGAGCTACTGCATAACTTTTATTAAAGTATGGTATTACCTGCCTATAAAGAGACGGCGTCATTTAAGACGCGTCGTTTAGAATATGATGTCACGGTAATTAAAACTATGAAGCATGCTAGCTCTCTTCGCACTGTTAGTGAAGGTTAATATCAAATAATACTAATAAAGATAATAATGAGGAAAGCGAGGAATTGAGAAAGATAATAAAATTTTACTATTAAGGTTGCCATCACGTTGCATAAGTCAGTTGGAGAAACCTCAGAACCGTCCAAGAACCTCCTCCCCAGAACCCACTCCGATCAGACCATGAAGGGGGCATATCATTTATGCTAAATAAAAACAAATGATTCCGAGTACCCAGCGCATAAAAAAAACTTGAGATTGGCAAAGCTTAATTTCACAATATCGTGTCACAACTACGGATTTCCGGGTTCGCTCTGTCCAACTACATCTTTCTATAATCGTAAAAAAATTATTTTTATACCTTTCTTCTGTTAACTCCGTTCTCGCATGAAATCAGTAATAGTCCATAGACTTAAAGCGCATTATCAATGAGGTTTTTCTAGAGGCACAGACGGATAAGGTAAATTTTCAAGTAATCTATAACGTGCATATTTGACTGGATTATTACAAAATTTATGCTTGTTGAAGTGGTATGCGATGCGTGAAACCCTAGATGGTTTTCGGACTTCCGTGTTTTAAAAATTTAAAGTGTTTTATTAAAGTAGATATTAAAACAGAGCCTATATTAGTACGAGATACTTGCACACAAACAAATTCAAGACGTACCAGGTACATATGTGACAATGTTAAAACTTCAAATGTCTCACTGCTGTTTGTTGGAATAAGTTTTACATTTCTTCATTTTCGTTGTGTTTGTAGATTAGATATAAAATCTTCGCCTTGGCTGTCTGAAATGCTGGTTAAACGTCATACCTAGAGTACCCGGTACATTATATCAAGCACCCTTGAAGCGAGCGCCCCCTAGAACGTAGGGAACTACGCTGTTGAGAACATACGCCAACATTTCAACTTAAGTTCGCGATGATCTTGATACAGTAAACAACACAAAATTCTCATTTTGTCCATCGTTCCATGTGGAAGCTTCAGTCTCTAAAGAGGTCCCTATTATACATTTTTTCATCCAAAAGCAACGACAGTAACAAACAGGTTCTCTGGTCACCTACGACTCTGTGATTTACGCAGAGATTTGGTTACAATTTTGTCACGTCGAGGCGAGCCATTTCCGCTAGAAATTTATAGAAAAATACTGCACCCTGGTGAATAGAGATCTAAATTAGGAATATGCAATGCATTTTCACTTAAACCACTTTTTATTTTATTCAGCATTGTACTCCTGCGATGTTAAGTCGAGGTCAATTTCTGGAACTGTAGAAACCCGATTCTCTACCAAAACCTTTGGAGCAACAAGGATAAGCGTTCTAATCCAACGCTTAGAGGAACATAGTGAATTATTAAAGTAAAAAACAATTATTTCGATTTTCGGTCGGTGTAGATAGTTATCAGTGTTGCTGAAAATTTACGTACGTATAGTAGTTCAGCTTGAATTGAAAGAAGTATGTAACTTATTTGGCTTTCTTTGGTAAGATTCTGAGTTTACGAAGTAGTAGGATTTCCATAGACTTGCTCAATGAAGGGAATGGCCAGCGTTGAAAAGATCAGATTCCTAGTTCGCCGGTGACGATCCAGACATGAAAACGAAGGGCAAATCGCTATTTGAAGATTCTCAAGCTTACGTGCATCTTCCACGCAAAATACATGCCTGAGGCGCGTGCATCTCAACAGTTTTATTAGTCAAAAGAGGTTGTTCCAAATCATGTGTTTAATGCAAGACTGAAGAACACTTTAAATACTAGAAAATTGTGAATTCTCTCCTTTTGGTGAACTCATCGCCAACGTAACTATACACGTATATATATTCCGCCGGCCAGAGAGATCTTCCCTTTTAGAAGAGCCAATTTTTTTACATGTGAGCATAGCAAAGGTACAACAGTCCAGAGCGGACGAGTAAAAGACTGGCTAAGAAACAATATAAGCTTTTATAAAAACTAGGCTTTGAATATTGAAAAAATACATATGTCTGTATTTTTTTTTCGTATAACCTTCACTCGCCTTACATTATAGGATAATATTCAGCGTATAAATATTAAAACCTATGTGTATGTAATGTAACATATACGATAACATGAAGGACGTATATAAGTTCAATATCTCTTACTTACATTTGCAAGTTGCATTTCTTATATAGTGGAATATATGAATTAGTAGTATGTTCCTATTCACTGCACGATCGCTAGCAAGAGCGCGATGTCGGGGTCCGACATTGAGAACCATCTTTCAAAATATGCCCAAATTATTATGGCCAGTCTAAATGAGAAAATAGCACATTACTATTGTTTTCGGCACCGTTATAGTAACCGCCACGGGTGTTTACGTCATACCTGCATCAATAACAAATATAGCGATTTCGTCTGCACAGATATCGTCATCGTTATTATGGTAGCTTGGTGACACTGTTCCATATGTAAAATATTGTGTTTGGAATTTTTTTTTTTATAATATACACCCAATATATTTTAGGTAATATCCAAAATCATTATCAATTTAAAATTTCTCAATAATAAGTAAATCTGCTGCAAAATAAGACATCAAAAGGAAAAGCATGACGCTAACGTTAAATTATGTAAATTTTCTAAACTTAGGAACCACGAACTGTGGGAACATCTGTACATATATAAAATTAAAATCCATTTTAAAATAATGGTATGTAATCGTCTATAAACCTGTCCGTACATACATTTAACTCTAAATACCTGCCTGTAGCGTCATAGCTGACAACCGTTGGTATAGCCTTAGAGCATTGTCTGCATAACCTTATCCTGATACACTCCAAAACATAAGTGGTTGGCAGTATGCCTTTTCAACTAAAACATGTTATATGCTAGTCCCGGTATACGGATATCAAAAAAATGGTCCATATGCTTATTTTTGCTCGACAGCACACAGATTAGTTGATCTATCGGCGTATTAAACGTGCAGCATCTAGCTTACGGTGAATGTTTACAATCGTACATTCGAAACTGCAAACGGCAATAAACGTAGACTTTACCTATTGCTTATAATATAAAAGCATAGATGGTACTGGGTAACACGCATTACCCCGTGCAATTAGTCCACGTCAGTCTCGGAACCACCTTCAAGGTCGGAAGTGCATAGCGTATTTCAGTAATCTATGGCTGAGTACTTTTAAATTCTACTTATTCTATCACCCAGAAGGAAGTTCAAAGACGTTTATGCCAAAATATAAATGCTTTATTGTTAATGGAATAAATAAATGGGATTTCTGAAAAATGGTGCTGAATAGTGGTCGACGAAACAAAGTTAGCGTAAGGTTATTACAACTTATAATTCGTGACAGACATGAAGTGTATAGACGTACTGTATATGCTTGGATTTTATTCAGTGCCAGAGGCAATGAACATGAGCTCTCTTGAGCTTTAATTTTTTTACATCATAGATGATGGATAAAGGCTTGTGGTAGTGGATGTTCCTCGATTGGGCTACATCGGTCCCCTTTCCCTAGGAAAGCGTGTGGCATACTATTGTATCAGTAAATTGAAAAGTCCTCTAAACCCTTGTTGATGTAGGTAATTCAATTTTAGCCACAGGTGATTTCGATAACATTGCGATAACAGGATAACATTGCGTCGAAGTGTTTTGCTATTTTAGTTAAAATATCTAATTTCTCGACGTTTGATGTGAGGCTGCTGCTGGCGCAGATAAAACGTCATTGTGCTTTTGTTTTGTGTTTGCGCACACTTTATCCGTGTGCGGTTTTTCTTAAAAACCCACTCAGCCGGGTACTGCTGAACGCCAACCCTTCATGGTAACTGCACTTTCGCATCACTTCCTACACAACGGATTAACATGCGAATGTATGCAAGGACGTACGGATATCCTTGCTACCGCTGTGCCTTACAGCGGTAGCAAGGAAGGTTCACCCAATGTTATTCTACAGGATAAGTGTCGCTAGGCGATAAACAATTTTCAGACATAATATAACAGAACTGGTGAAGGTATACCCTGAAATCTGAAGAGCGCTAGGTCAGAGCTGTAGATGCTATTACACATATACTTTCAAAGCTCTAACAATTTTTATAGCTCCCCGCACGGATCTGTATTCACGATACATGACAATGCAGGACAGATCGTGGATGAAAAGCCGTCTAATACATTATGTCCTTCGGGGAAGTCTTACGCTGTGATCCTTAAGCAAAGTTGCGTCAGACGCAACAACTGGTTTATACTCAAATGGAGTGGACACTCGAGATGTGACTACCACGAAGACATTGACGCTTTGTCTTTATTACAAAAGAAGTTTCGAAGGACTAAAGGGCGTTTAGTCACTGTATTATGAAGTAAAGCTTCCGAGAGTGACCACCTGTTGATACATAAGCTGATTTCCATACAATTTAGGCTTACATAAGCTGCTTACATGTGATCATCTTTGAATAGTTGCTGTTTTACGGTTGTACCGTCTTACGCATGGGTTCAAACGGTGTACAGTCTCAGTTCAAGTTAATTGCATTAAGGGAAGGTGAAAAAACGGGGCGCCTGCTTTATTTCTCTAGGCCGACTTTGCTGGTAATGTTTTGAAAAAAGTAAATAAAAAATAGCAATAGAAACATGTCAAGTAAAAACCAATAAAGATATAGCCAACATAAAATAAGTAACCTACGTTCTTTGAGCACGATTTTATTAACATGTATCCAATATGCTGAGAATTTGTTGGGTCAAAACCTATTACCCTGTTATATTCGACAGGCAAGCGTTTCAATGCTGGCATGGTCAGGCGGGATTCTAATCTGCGATTTGCCTTTAATGTAAACCCATAAAAATGTCCTTCGTTCTTTGCATGGGCTCTACGTGCTTAGTAAATTATACCGATATATTTGTCTGCTGAAGGATCTTACTTTGTCTAATAATCAGGCTAGCGGCCACGTAAAAGCTCGTAGCAGTTCTAACAATGGCCTAATTGTTTACGATACGCGAGAATACGAACGTGTTCGGCGTACGGATTTGTCACTAGTTCCTTCATTAAAAAAACTGTTACTGCGTTGCACAACTAACTTCTAACTACGTTAATAGAAAATTTATAAATGACGGGTACCCTTGTCACCAATTATTATTAGCGGTTTATGCTATAATATACAGAAAAAACAAAAGGGTTCGAAGTATTTGAGTTATTGAGTAATACTAACAAGGTGAAATAGAAATTAACCTCGACAAAAAGTCTTGATCAAGCCTTCAGTACCCAGTATATACGACAGCCGTTACGGCATTACATCTAATCGCTTAAGTAATCTTATAATGTATACTATGTTACAGTATAGCACACGTTTAACTTCAGTCCGACTCATTATAATCGTATGAATCCAAACTACATAACTTTCCAGGGTAACACTAATCCTACAAGGATTGCTCGCCAGAAAAAGTTTTCTCAGCATCGGTCCATGCAGGTGGGTCGATTTGTGCTAACAGATATCCAAGAAATAATAAAAACTTGGAGTTGCGTGACTCGCAATTCTGATTCGGAAAGCCCTCAAAGGAACAAAGATGTGGAGTATTTGCTATGATTACTGCGGTTTATCTGGCAACTTTACGAAAGTCGATTACGTATGTAATAGCATTGGTTCTTTTATCCGAGTAATGTTAAATTTCTGGTAAAATCAAGCAAACACCGTATAAGAGCTACAAGTATCTTCTTAAAAACAAGCTACAGTGTCAAGGGGAACGATGCTATTCCATCCATTCTACTTACATTTTCACTAGGCGTATTCCTTAACTTGTCTTACTTAATATTTTGAAAAAACCAGCCTTCCGATACTGACTGTAACCAGGCTTATGGACTATGCTAGTAAGCACATTAGTTAAATATATAACTACGATCCGTGCGATGTCTATGAACCAGTTAAATACTAACCCCATGAACGAATGCATAGAAGTTTAAGGGGGAAGGAACATGCTTACTCGGCATTATCGTTTGTGATTTACGGAGCTACATTTACGGATTACGGAAAGACATTCGCCTTTGTCCTTGGTGTGAAGCGCGTATTAAGATGTAGTCGCCACTTTTGTATCGAGATCTAGTCGTCATCATTAGAACGTTTTTGTTCAACTAATGGTGGCACCACCATCGTCGTTATCTGCTCTGTTATTTTTTTACACTGTTACCGGTAATAACAAACTTAGCTCATTTAGAAGGAAGTGAATCGACACACGACGTTGAGATACAATTCGTAGAAGCATTTTCATGCTGAAACCCATCGTTTTTCATCACACATCTGATACAATCTGACACACTACGTAAACTATCGCGTTTCTATATTCTGTGGCACAAATTGCAAATACGGAACGATCCTGTTAGTGATGTCCCAAGACAATTTCCTGTGGTGGGAAAACTAACTGATATTCGTGTTTCATTTTTCAAGCTCACTAACTGATATAATCGTGGGGTCAAGTTATTGGGCTCCCGCCAGGATCTCGTTTACTGACCAGTTGTTAAAATAATTACGATCACGCCGATACATTCTGCTAATGCAGGTCTTATCAGGAGGCTATAATAACTGCTGTTCATAACGATCTCACCCACAAGAATAATATATACTCATGGCTCTTCGGTGCTCCGAATGGGGATCGATGTTTATTTTTCAAAGCAAATATATTGCTCTGTTTCACATCGGGCGTATGCCAGAAGCATATATCGATAGAGCTCTGATAAAATTCCTGAAAAACATTCGATGCATAAAGCTTGCTACGTTTCCTGTGTACTATAAACTAACTCATATGTTTCAGCAAGCAATGAAATGTACACTACTGGTAGGTACACAACTTAAATTAACTGCTATTAATATTTCTTTGTAGCCAAGCTAGGCCAAAGGCAAAAAATAATCATCTTCTCTCATACTTATTAGCCTGATTGGCTAAAATCATCAACGGAGCTCGAACTGGCCAAAAATTATCAAGCACAATAATTGTTGCATACACAAATGAATTATAAATATCGAAAACAAAATAATATCTAATACCTGACCTTAACACGTTTAGAATGTACACATTCAACGTCTCCATATACTGCACATGTAAGTAACCTAAGAGACGCTCATCTTCAGACTTCATCGAAGTGCCTAGGTAATTAAATATCTATCTATTGTAACGTGACTGATAGTGTTGTCTTACACAGCGGATCGATTATCTGCGGTAGGGGCAAGTGCAAGTTGAGGTCAAACCCCCAAATGTCCATCTTACCGCAATTAGGAGTCAGCATACCCACTTAGCATCATCCTGAACGATCAACGCTTGTCTCAATGAAACATTGAACTAAATACCGTTTGTCCTATGAACTGTAGCAGCGTGAAATTATTCATTCTGTTTACCTCGGTAGTAAATAGCCTTACTTCAACGTTTGAAGAGTTCAATAAGTATGTTTCATCCCTTCGTTCTAGCGATATATTCCAAACTCTGAAGAACCGACGCTTATTGTCACAGAAAATTTAATCCCTATAACTACAGCTATATATATGACGAAATCATGCGTGTAACAATTTCCTACTTATATAGTCTCTAGATCTGGGTGTCGCTAGCTGATTTAGCCAAAAACGTTGGTATACGTGTGCGTCTGACTAGCCTCAGAATCAGAATCAAGTGCGGCGTACGTCTGAGGCAATGTTGCATGTTGGAACCAAACCTACCTACCTACAGAGGTAAGTCAGAGGAAATCAGAGAAGTAGTCGAGATCCTGCAAATATGAAAAACTTTTACATGATTTAAATTATATCCTTTGATAGTTTGAAACTTCACCACGTTTCTTCAGTTCACTTCATTCGCTTAGGCACAAATAGGATGGAAGATTTTTGAGGTTAGATGTAGCGATTGAAGTAACTGAACGGCGCATCGCAGTAGCCATTAAATACAGTAGTCTTTTCTTAGTTGAATAAATTGAAGCCACACGACTCGGCTCTAAGGGGTTTTGGTGCAGATGCCCGTAAAGCTACTTGTATAAAGTTCATAGTTCCTTCAGTTAATCAAATAGTAGCAGGTCAGTAGTGCGGCTTGAATCAGTTTCTAGTCTGAACAAGCTTGTGAGCGACTCCTACATCAGATAACGCTGTTGTTGTCTGCTAGAGACAAAGAATACTGAATTAACTTTACGACTGTTACAACCCGAATGTAACTGTGGAGCGCTTCTCAATTAATCTGGCTACTCAAGTAAGTATAACATACCCAGTTATATAAATACAAACAAGTGAGTTCGTTGTGAATTGACAACTAGGACATTTCAATTTAATTACATTCGAGCTTCTTGATGGCTGAATGTCAAAATGAGATGTACCTGCAGAGTACACAACGGTTTCAAATATAAAAGGCAAAATCTATTTCTTTCGATTTCCTGCATTGTAAGTCAATAGACCGAGTTATCTCAATGGTAAACTGTTTCACGCCAATAGTGTCATAGTTTTAGGTGGCCTTCAAGTCTCGTGACCACCTATGTCCGACCGGCTTGTTTGGACTCACTGTACATAGTGGAAATTTGTCACCACACTAAGGCGATGTCCTCTTATTCTGTGTCTCGCTTAGCGATCGCCAGCAGTTTCAACGTCCCTCGTTATCGGCCAAACTCAAACCGTGCCATGGCTCTTCGATACACGCTTATGGACTTTCCTTGCTTGGTCGCCATGGACGTACCTAAAGACGCGGTGAAGTTTCAGAATAAGTTATTTATCATATTGGAGGTATTATATTGTAGCTCACATACCCGTGGCAATAGACTTCAGGGCCTAAATGGCACCTGCGCGAAGTTCGAGCGCCAAACTCCGTCATGACGTCCAGATGTAAACAAACTTTTGAAACATGCTTGCGAAGTTCTCTCAGTAGTCACGTAATGAACGCCGAGACGGATGCGTAACTTCTTGCCGAAACTTTTCAGTGGTTTGCGCAGCCCCTTGTTTTCTTCAGGAAACATAGACCCTTGTTTCAATGTGCTCGCTACTGTACCCAGGCTAGGGACTATATCGCAGGAGAGGTCCTGGCTAAGGCATAAGCCAGGTTGCATCTTTGGGCTCCGTTTTCGAGGCTATCTGGTAAAACACGTACGTGTCACAGAGCAGAGGTACTTTAAACAACTGCAAGGCTGTCTGTTGCCGATACAGATCCTCAGCTATCAAATGGCTATCGCATTGCGACAGCTTGCCCAAGTGAGTTATTACTAGAATGTATTCTCGTCACGGAATACGATAGCACACCTTTTTCGCCACAGCGTAAGCGAAGGGAACCTCAAGGAAACGTCATATCCTTCTATATATGACTTCACAGTATGGAAACACATGCAAGGCGTTGGGAACCTACGCAATACCAAAGCGGCCAATCCAGATAAGGTTTGCAGCGAGCATTGCGCCTTTGTTTTGGAACTGTACCAGACGGCACTGTTTAATGAATGTTTACCTGCTGATACAATCTTAACCTAGTGAGAAGATTCCGCTTTAAAATACAAGAGATCTATTTAGATGTACTAGTGGTCTCTAAAGGAAAAGAGGATGCAACCATGTTTGCATCATGACGGAAAATTATCGAGAAAAACTTCTCTCCAGCTTGCTGACAAAGAGGGTAAACAGGTACACGCCATCCCAACGGAGCAGTAATACGGGAAGAACGTTCTACAGAAACGGCACGCATGGTCCTGATGGCCGACGTCCGAAGAACACTGGCCAAGTCGAAAGGTTCATTGTGTCTGGTGTTCATCGATTTCAGGGCAACCTTTGGCTCGGCGCCCAGGGATAAAATCACGTTCACGATGCCGAGGTGAGTATCCTTATAAAATTGCTTAACCTTTCCCTACGATTCCTTTAAAGAACAGAATAATCATCTATAATGGAGTGGCTGAACTTGCGCCTCCCCACAGATTATTGGACTGGCACAGAAGGACAAGCTAAGCCTATTTCGTTCTCCATTTTGCTGAAGAGACCTCCTCGAACAACAAAGCTAGTCGGAGTCATCCTGTATACAGATGACAGTAACAGCCGGGTCGAACAGGTTCCCAGAGAAGAAGAAGTTCTAGGCTGGTCCTCTGCGGCAATCGCACAGTTCGGACCGGTGATAAAATGATGAAGCTTAAGAGGAGAGGCAGGGCAGCGGCCAGTGACACCTTGTGCTTGGCCAGATCGTTTTCCGCTTATGTTTATTGATTTCCTTACCTTAAGCTTGTCGATCTTCGTTGACAGCAAGAGTTTTACCCTGCGCGCTTCCAGGAAACGCAGAAAAACGGTTTCGGCAATATGGGCCATCAAATCGCTTCATCGTTTGCCTTTTGAAATTGCTCTCAGTTAGCTCAGCCTCGCAGCAACTCCAGTTGCAACGTATGGGATACGCGTAGGCACAGAAGATCTCAGCGCGAAGAATCGCCCGAACAATTAAATCGCATCAAGGCCTATCTTCTAATTAAAGCACGGAGACTACCCATAACATTTTGATATGTAGTGATATCTCTCGAACATGGTTGATCAGCTGGTTGTCGTCGTTCTTGCGGTTCCTTCTTTTATTCAGCGCACAGAACTCAAATCGCAAAAGAAAGACAAAGAAGGTGGCGAAAATTGCTGAACGTTTATATCGCTAGTGTATGTATGTATGACAAAGGTAAATGATTGTGCCACAGCAACCGATCTAGTCATCCAGCTATTTAAGTCAACAATACCTTAGGCAAATTAGTGAAAGAAGTGGCTGTACACCCTAACGCAAAAAATTGTCAATAATGGAAACCTAAGTGCTCTATGGGTTGCCGAATAGTAACCGTGGCAGAAAGAGGACTATGGCGGGTAGTTGACTTGTACTCAAACTTACGTTCTAAGGGCTCTAATTTAAACTTTCAAAAATCGTCAAGGTATGCTTTTACGCTCACACAACAGCTGACGTTAGCTGATTCCTTCGGTTTTACACTTGTACTTAGAATAAGATACAAGTCAAGTAACCGTGACAGTTTGTTCCTGTGAAAAGATCTTTCGTCATGCTCCTCACACGTTTACAGAATTCTTTGCTTACGATCGCAGCAGACCTATTTGCCCGCTAGTTTATAAGACGCTGCGTTTCCTCCGATTGCTGACTGACCAATGTAGTAATCTAATTGCCCTACATTTGTCAGGGCATTTTACATTCATCGTATAATCTACTTCTCAAAGCTACTATCAATTTTTGTTTGCCTTTTCCTTGACTATATACTTCGTGTCCTATAGTGGGCAGCCGAACGCTTAAGAAGGACTGATTTTGACTATTTCTTCAATTTCGTAGTTCATCTAATTTTTTTTTTTTCGATTTTTTGCAGACTTGTAAAGGCTGCTAATTGAGAAAATAGATTTTTCATGTTTATCATTCAGTAAATTTTGCAGCCGCACTATAGTCGAATAGTTTTGGCAGCCGCTATAAGTACATAGATCCCAATAGTATATTTTGACAACTATTGGGCTGTTAGCAGCGTATATTTTAAGATCGCCACTGGCCAGCATCGTGCCGTGTGTGAGATATGGTATGAGTAGACCATTGGAATAAAACATTTTCTTCTAATAAGTGCACGCAATGGGCTCAGTAACTTCATATCAGACAAACTAGGAAAAACGCTAGCTGAATTATTTATCTACTACTTCGAACTCACGTTAAGCGATGCGTCCGTCGCGTTCGCGTTACGCCAATCCATAGCGGCGGCAGAGGCGGTAGTAGGCGCGACCTAGTCAGATGCCAACAGGTCGTTCCCGGGTGCCGAATCTCACGATTTTCACTCCAAACAATTGCACTAATCTTCCCTTAACTGCAATTTATGATCTGATACTCATGCGTGAACTACAAAATTAACTGAGTACGCCTTCACGATGTAGCCGTGCTATCACGTCAGCTTTCACGGTACGGGGACGGAAGAGACAGAGAAGGGACTTCTACAACAACAGAATCTCGCCTGCTCCACAACTCAAGTATCGTAATTCGGAGCCGTAGGTGTCATATAGTCAATCACTGATCGAAATACAAATTATCTAAATTGTCATCCACTTGTTTTTGTTGGAATGTCGTTAGACTCCATTTACTCTGAATTTAATGTCACAGTAACGTCACCATACATGAGTCTTCCAAATCATTTGAGTTTCATGTTCAGTACTACCGATAGGCGTCGTTTCATGTGGCAGACCCCTGCCAGCACGAAACGAAGTATGTCCAGGCCTGACTTTAAAGTTAGACTACCTCACATGTCCCTAAAAGAGCAACTACTATATTATCACTAGAGCCTCCTTTATCAAAGACAACAATTTTTTTGTTATGCGGGCACAGCAAATTAAACCTGCTTTAGTTCCGCTACTGGCAACAACGGCGGCAACAACAACAGCGATACGTATTAGATAGAGATGACGTAACAAGTGTTAGAAATAGACGACTCGCATGTATTCGACATCTTTCTGCTCGAGCTAAGTCGATAGATGGGGTGGAGAGTGCCAGGGACCCCAGTGGAGAGTTATTTAGCAAAAGGCCGAATGTATTATTTCGGAGCGCGTCGTGAGTGCTCTCTCTCTCCTCTGTCGCGACCCTTTCCTTCTGACATCACTTGCCTGTGAGGGAAGGTAAGCGACTGACCATTTTCACAAAGGACAGATCGCGCCCTTCAGGCTGCAAATTGTTGCCGTCTTTCTTTATTTATAATGATGGGAAAAATAGCCTTCTTCCACATTCCGAAACGAAATTAAGTAGAGTACGTATTTGCCTGTCTTATCTCTACCGTCTTCGTTCGTTGTGAATGTGCTAGGTCATAGCAGACCGTACGTTTCAAGCATGAAGATGGTAAACGAAATTACTCTATCTGTTTCGAAAGGCAATATTAGGGAAGTTCCCTTTGTGCTGCATCGTCGTTCATCAACAACGGTATCTCTCTCAACTAATTAGTTATATACTTAATATTTTTATACTATGTAAAAAAATGTTTCCGAAGAAAGAAATTTTCCAGATATACCATTAGGTAGTTGGTCGCTGATCTTTAATGAATTACTTAGGGGTGTTATAAAAAGGTAACTATCGTACAGGGAAATTATACGTAAAAGTAATTTTCATCACGTACATCCATATTTTGTTATTTGTATACACTTTTATGTATTTAATGTTGCGTTTTCGTGACGATACTTTTTTGTTTGGTGGTAGATGTTTATTGTCATTGAAATGGTGCTAAATCTAGACAAATGTTTAACTTCAGTGTACAATTGCATCGCAAATAAACCGTTTATACTTATAGAACCGTTACATACTTGGGTGCTCAATAATGAAAATAACAACGAAGGTCGACGCCTTTCAAGTAACGTTAACCTTACTTCTAAGTATTTAGGCAGCCCATCTCTATTTGTACCTAGTAAACCGATTTGACCCAGCAGTGACCTGCTCGACTCGATCTAGCCGGTGAGTGCTTACATAAATCATGAACATTTTTTGGGGCGATTCAGAGTTCTATATTTTAGTTTAATTAATTTAATTTACTCTCAATTAATATTTCTGTTTAATTAATTTATAATTATTTCTGTTTTTAATAAAAGCGGTCTAACATCGTTCTCCAGGGCTGATTGAGTTCTTTAACTAGCTACTCATTATGTACGACCTTTTTCGGTATGAAACGTGAGCTATCCAACTAATATTTCGTACTATAAACTATAAAGGCTTTGTGTCTTCAATCAAATTATTATAAGTTTCTGCTTCTCGGATAGTAACTTCTAGATATTAGGGTGCCTATTATTAATTGATTGTTTAAGCAAGACAGGAACGTTCCCTCCAGCCGCAATAATTTCATTAGATTCAATAAATATATATGTATAGATGTGAAAATGTTTCAAACACAGTTACTTCTCGTATCAATCTATCTGGCGATTTGAAGTCTCGAAGTTTTGCAGATCCACTAAGAACTTATTCAATTTATTAGTTGTAAGGAGTGCCGTTAACGAATCGTGTTCAATACCAGAAATTATTAGACATAATTCATTGTACAGTTGAAGTACCTTGTCCTTTTCGTTCTGTAAAGCTAAATGTTGAAGAAGCCAATCATGCATCCTGAGGAGCAATTAACTCGATTTGTTTAGAGCGCCTGCAGGTATACGTTGATATCGCTCGGTACTCAAAAAAAAAACAAGTAACATAAAAACTGTATTTGTAAAGGGATTCCTCGATTAGAAACGATTAGCTTTGATCTGTCCATTGAGCTTAAATCTAAGTCTGGCCATGGATCGTTGAACCTGGAAAAGCGCGACAACCATGTTCGCCATTCGGTCTATGAGCACAATGAACCGACGGAAAATCACGCTCATGAGAGTCGCAGTCCTTATATGTTACACATACAGATGAAGAGCATATAAGAATACCTTTAGTTTCATATTTGGGGCGTGATTTTTGTAAAACAGAAAATTACTAAGAAAATAAATATACAGTTCAATGTGAACAGCTGATGACACACCGCCTTCCTCACTATTACAGCCAAGATAAAAGGATCAACGATCTAACAAAGGTACGGTATGTGTTATAAATAGGCCAGACGATCACAAAAGCCATATGTTAGGCCTTTTTTCGAAAGCTAGGGGCCCCAAAATGGCTGCATCGGAAAGTACCAATGCTTCGTGTAGAAAGTCTCGTTCATCCATGTAGCATACGATATTTTTACAAATCATACTTTTGAACAGGCGCCTGATTCAGATACGATCATCATTATAAACCTGGTACCCTTGTATGCGGCACGAGCGACATGTATGTAAGCGTCGTTCCGTGTTAGGCTTGCTCAATAATTAGGTTGAGCTATTGGCTATGTTACGAAAATCAAATGAAAAGATCTGCGTCCACTACGTTAAGCATAAAAATAAGATGTCGTTTGGCATTTCTGTGCTTCGCGGTCTTTTTCAGATTAAAAACTATTAACTAAGTTTTTTTTTTGTAGAAAAACACTGTCCTATTTATCTTGCTAGCATCCATTAGCGAATGCACGAATGTCTACCCAACAAGCGAGTGGCAACACAGATCTCTTTTATCATGTTTGTATTACTGATATCGAACGGCTAAAAATGACTCAGAACTTATAGATACGTCTAGTATGAGATTTCAGTGACGGAAACCCCTGAAAATCCTTTCTAGCCAAACGATACGAACACGGTGCCTACCTAATATAAATGTAACACACCCACGATGTTTCGATATATACATATTTTATCGTAACTTCATATCGCACGTGTGCACCTCGTTGTATTGCTATATTCATTTGGTACTTTTAGATAATTTAGACTTGTTGTATATATGTCTATATAAATGTATTTGGTGGTATGTCATAAAATTCGACTTTTGGCGTTCATTCATGTTATAAAATAATACATGGCTTCCCTGAAACAAGATGGATAATTAAAAATATCCGCGTTTCACATTAATTCCTTGATAATAATGATGTGATGTTTATGAGCAATTTTGAGGAACGAGATCTGTTCCAGATTGAAGTAGCGGGCTAACTATTAGGTGTTATGCTTCGGAGGTAACGGTGACAATTTCATTGCGATGGGGTGCAGGATTATATCTTTGCATGGCTACGGGTTAATTTAGCTACAATAGAAGACTGTCTGACTTGTGGCGACTAAAGCGTTGCAGTAACGGAATTACCCCAAAAAATGTGATCGAATGGCTAAGGTTAAGTAATATCGTAGCGCAACAAAGTCACGGAATAACTCGAACCCATTGAATAACGGGTTCGCTAAAAGCTGTAAGTCAGTATATATGTGCCTAGCGTTTCGACAAAAGTCCAAGTGATTTTTGCTATTTTCTCTGTAAGCTTGACGAGAAAACAGTCATAAAATTTAAATTGTTGAGAGCGTATGTCTTATGCTAAGAAATAGACGCTAATAATTGTAAAAAAGGTGATATTTTTGGACAGTTTTTTTTTTTTTTTTTTTTTTTAATAATAGTTAAACATTTGTAAAACATTTCAATACATAAATTGCTAAGTTTCTAGGCTCTACACAATAGGCGTAGAATTGTAGAATAACAAAGATTTCTTACACCCAACTACGAAGGCGAATATGGTGTTTTCTCCACTATTTCCGCTATTTGAAACAGATTTTTTTGAAAACATCCGTATCCAATGAGAACATGCGTTAGGTGGTGGGTCATTTCTCCGAGGTCTTTCTTGTACCGCTCTTTGATCTCCAGTAACAAACTCAGAGAGTGACCCTTGTTGTGTTTGCGACTCCTCGCGACGCTCTCTCCTTTCCAAGATAAATGGTTAATCCTAAAACAGTTCCTTTCGCTTGTCAATTATGATGTTCCATGGTCGTCTTATACTCAGGACAATAACCGCAAAGTTGAAGCGGTTAGGAGTTTTTTTTTTAAATTTTTTTTCAGAAAGCGAACATGTGGCGTACTTTCCTTTTACCCAACCAGTATTCGCGTCAAAAACGATAGAATCTGTCATTTTTTTTTAAATTTTATAGAAATTTACATTTTCCGTCTCTCACACAGTTTCTTAACCCTCAGCGTCAGCCTTGACTTGATGCAGACAAGGCTGCTCCGCTCCTGGGCCCCAGTTAAACCCTAGTCATCTCTGGCTGGACTGGCCGGTTATTCCAGTTTGGTGTTGAGATTGACGCACTTTTTCTTTCCCAATAGATATCATGGCTTATGTAACATAGCTCAGGGCTATGCTTTCATTCTCTTACGAAACCTCTCCTAATGGCGGCAATAATCATCAACGCTAGGTCAACTGCATTTTTTGGTATGAGTAATTTGAACAGTCAGTCATAAGTAGGATTTTACGAGACTGATTCTAACGTAGAGCTTCACGGCATTCTTGCCGAATGTCGAATATTTCGGTTACTTATAGTTCGCCGAAGATGCGGAGTAATTCTTCTTCTTACTTAAAGAGTATCCGGGTTCACTTAGTACTAGCTGATTCAGCTGAGAGTTCCTTACATGCAGAAGGATAGCCACCTTTTCCCGTTTTGCTCCCTTTACGCGTGCTCGACGTGATCGTTTAAGTTTAGAACCAGTTGTCTGCGCTCCCTTTTCGTACATTTTGCTTGTCAACTTATAGATAATGAAAGCTTCGAATGCCTTATTCATTGATCTGAGAAGGTACAGAGACCTGCCAGGCTTTACTATGAGCCTCGTTTTACTCGTGTTGTCAGATGTTTCCTAGTGATATGCCAGTAAACGCTTTACAACCTCCGATGATATTTTCTCCCACCCTGCCGCCTGCCCTACCAGTATTCTTCAACTCAGCATCACGATTTCCTTTAGCTTTGTCCTAAATTTCACTCACTGACAGCTCTGATTTCTCGGAAACATTTTTTCTGCTGTCTCCGTAATCTGTTAATTTGGGCGGCCCTCCGCCTAGGCCTCTTCCACTTACTATTTTGTAGCTTTACTCAATACATTTCAATCCATTTCTTCTGATTGTTCCGCTTTAGCTCTTTGCGAAGGTTGACCCTGGCTTCTTGAACTTCACTGAGGTGCTCTACTGAAACCTCCCTTCAGCTAGCGTACATATTCTTCTGCCAGCTCGTTCGTACAAAACGTACGGTCTATATAGGTCTTCTGCCAAGAAGATTGTATATCCGTCATCGATGAAAGAAACGTCATCTTTGCTTGACTTAAAGATTAGGTTCATGTCGAGCTTTTGCTTTATTGTACTGTTCTTTGGGAAATTAAATACTTGTCATTGTCGATCGAAGTTGCATTGCACTGAAGCACTTTTACCATTGTTGGCAGTCAAAGCGCATTGGTAATAAAAGCCTGTTTCCATACAACTTACTGGTTTGGTATATTAGGCTACGGCAATCGAAATAACCAAGAGATATTATTTCGAGTTTCACGTCTGGTATCACTGTCCGGCATTCTGTTAGAAGTCTGTCCATGCCCGGATTCGAACCCTAACATTAGCAGGAAAAATACGTTTTCCATTAAGCTGTCCGGGGGAGAGCCTTTCCTGTTGGCAGTGTAAGATTTACCAAAGGCAAGGGAAGCATTTGTTATTTGCTGAACAGTTTTGTGCTTTGTACCTTATGTGATAAGCATCTACAGCGGCGTCTGCCGTCAGATATGTCCTCGGGATAGTCGTATGCCTAGTAACTTACCTTCAGACAGGTACCTTGTAAAATGCAACCTATTTATTACCAAAATCTAGAAACGTTTCTACAATGCGGTGCGTTTCGCCCTCGTGCCACAATTTTCTATAATTTGGTAGAACAGTAGCACGTATCGTGTGAATCGAACAACTCTGCAGGGTACAATCTCGCGGAGTCAGACTCGAGTACCTTCAAACCACCTAAAGCAGTTCCACCTAAAGTGGAACGCATGTTGCGCGATTTGCCTTTGAGCAAGCCTTTGAGCTGGATCTGCCGAGCTTCGTCAGAGCGGACTGATAATAACAATAGTGATAGGGATCAAATAGGAGCGCAAAGGTGATTGGTTGCATAGAGAATGGATGAAATTGCAGGACCTCTAACGATATATTTAAGGTTTTTTGGTGTATGATGGAGTATTTTCAGCCGTAGAGTGACTAAAATAGAAGAGAATATGGAAAGTTCTGACAACCTTCCGAAGATATTCTCGAAATCTTTGACATTGTGAGACAGCATTATAACGGTTTTGTAAATATGAATTGACCCCCATATCACTTTCTATCCATGCTGTGCAGTCTTCTCTAATATTTATTTCAAATACAACTATAGCACATGTGTATATGTTCCTGCATGTGTTTGCAGACCTATGCGTCAACAGGCTAAACTTTTTTTAACCCACTTGTAGTTATTCCTATGTTTGCTCCGTTCGCACTAGCCCGGGCAACAGGACAAAATTTTTTCAACTATAACTAGATGGTTTGTCTGCGGTGCAATGACGACTGAAACAGCGTCAGATTTGTCCCTTATGTACCTTTTCTGCTGAAGTGAGTCCTAATTATTTAACTGAATATTCGACCAGTCGCAGGAAAGCAATTGCGCATCTTTTGGATGACATTATCATTAAACGCTTGCTTCGTATTTTTACTTCCTGGGTTCTCGACCTATAAAGCAAACACTTTTCGTTATCGGTGTACATATATATATATATATATATATTCTATAGCTGTTAGCATATCTATTGAATTAAAAGGATGCGATGTCTGCATCACGAGCAACAAACATGCCGAAGTAAAGATTGTCTGTTAAAAAAAATCCTCTAAGAAAATATTTCGAATATAACTAACAGTAGTGATCGCAAAACACTACAACTACCAAATTGAAACTTCGCGTAAAAGTGTGTGATATTTAATGGTATTATCTACCTATTGAGAATACTCAGGGGCGTACATTCCCATCAGTCGTAGAATATGGATGGCTGCACATCAGACTGATTGAAACTGGTGCCTGCGAAAAGATTTTCATTTGCAAGGTAGCATTTGTACGCACATTACGCTGTTTTAAGCACACAGAGCGTTCCGTTGCTTCCTCCTTCTATCTGGAGCAGTAGTACTAGTAGTAGTAACGTATTTATCTATTCAACTTGAGCACACTTAAGTGCGATGGCCCAGTCTCAAAACCGATCGCAGGCCCACATTGTCTCGTGCTAAAAATTGGCTCATTTGGCTGGATGGCTTAAATTTATTTATTAACTCTATAATATGGAAACACAAAATACACATGTTTACAGAGTTTTATTGGCAACTTTAACTACGTTGCATTTTGCAATATAATTTATGGCATACGTATTCATTAGGAGAGTCTGTAATCTAGCATCCGTAACATGCACCGACCAGTTTGCTCAAGTCTCAGCCGCACTTTGTAGTGGATATGAAAGCAACAGTGTTTAATATAGAGGAGCAAAATATTTCTAACATAAGTCGATATACCGAGGCAAAACTCCATCCGAGCCTTGTTTAAGAAGATCACTTTGTCGAAAGGCAAAAAGAAGATACCCATCTGGGAAAAGGTGCGATTCATGCGTGTTTCCTATTAGTGCTCGGGAAGCGCAGAGAAGATAAATAAACACTTGACTGAATTATTAATCTATCTGTCTTCATTGTCTAGCTTAGCCAACTCCACGGTCTTTGCCAACTGAACGAAGAGACGATTCGAGCTAAAGCTAGCATGAGCGGCACAGAAGATGTATACTGCTGGTACAATAAGCCCTTTGTCTAACTTAGTTTTTCATATCTTTTAATAACTATTAACAACACTTGGATATCTACTGAATCAAGCCGCAATATGAAACGGCTCGTTCGATTCATATCTCTTGATTTTCGCATTACAAACAATGCACCAATATAATAGAAGGTGACTGAACGCTCATCAAGACGTTTACTTTTTTGTTGTTAATACTGGTCGTATATTATATGTTTACTGGCGCCACCTCACGGCCAGTTGCAAGATACTCTTTAGAGAATGGATTAGGTGTTTCCATGGCTAGATAGAGCGTGTTTTCCAAGTGAGCTTAGCTACACCTAAGGTAACCTAGATTCGAAAATGATGAACGTCGCCCGGTGTAAGACAAAAATTTTACCATTGAAGACTGATTTGCACACTGCATTAGCTGCTCTTAAAAACGGTTTGAAACGAAGCGTAGACATACTTCGTTTCATACTAGAAGCGACGCTTAACTCGAAATATTTATGTAGAATTCAGGTTTCGCCCTTTTCACCAGTTTCATCACTGGATTCGTAGTAGTTCCACGAGCTTGACGTCAGAGCAGTACCGTCGTCTGCCAATCAAATCGAACCTCTCTAAGCCTGTCATGTAAAAACGACCCAGAAAAAGAACGACAGCCTCAGCGGCTCACGGAAGTTGTGTGTTCAAATTTGAACTTTTGTACCCAAGCATTTTTGCAGAGCTCTTTCTCGCAGGAAAGTATCTGCACCGTAAGGAGAGAATTACTTTGACTTTAATAATATATATATACATATATGTTATATTGATAAGTAGATAGATCACGATCCTCAATCCTTGACCCAAAGGCCATCGAAAACTTCAAAAAAATATCAGGGTAGTTATCTTTGACTCTTAAAATTTTACATGCTTGCTTCCTTTAGTACCGGCAAAGCTTTGGTGGCTATTTTGCGATTATCTCTCATATAGAAAAGAGAACTGCTGAGCACAAAAGTAAAAGGAAAGTCCGCTTGATTCGTTCTTTCTTTTTTTTTTTAAGTGCAATCAAATCCTCTGAGGACACTGAAGCCCCTGTAGTACGTTTATGCTATTAAATCATTCCATAACAAAAAAAAAACCCTTATGGACCAACGCCGGGACAGATATTCATGGATGCACAAATTTGTGTGCTCACGTGTTGGTCGCTATCTCAACAGATGTCAGTGACGCTTACTCTAGGACAACTATTTTCACAAAAAGAAAAGGGAAAACGGGTAAAAGGGAAAAAAGAGAAAGAGAAGGATTGAAGCCGATTGAGGCAAAGCCTTGGCCTAAGTACGAGGTAATCTTGTCTGCCAGTTGGCCCCTTTAGATGATTGGCAAAGGGTAAGCGATACGAAACAGCAGCGAGTGCTTTACTGGCTTGTGTTGAGCAGGTCGTTGTTACGGAACATTATTCTACGCTGTTTTTCACTTTCTTCGTGTGACGGCTCCTGCTTGGGATTATGTTGTTGTTGTAGCCCTACCATCAGCGGAGTGTCCTTTGTACGATTACTCTGTATAGGTCAATCGGTACACTTGTAGTATAGGGGCTACTCACGACTAAGCCGCTGACTGTGCTGGCTTCTGGAAAAGTTTTACCCATTGACTCGCCATCGGCGTAGCAAGTTCCAAAAAGTGAGTATCTTACGAAAGGCTTGAAGATAAAGTCTATTAAAAATGTAATTACTAGCTATGCTATGTATCCGTGCATGTCGACCAAACATGCATTCATTGATAAGTAAAAATCCCAAGGGAGAATACTTGCTGGCCTCTTTTAAGTTAATCTTCAATTATTGATGCCAAGGACAACTTTCAGCTAGAACAATCACTTTATATATCAGTATATTGGTACCAACTATAACACCCAAGGTAAATAACCGTTGTCTCTTGAAGTGCATATTTATCAAGTAAATCCAAAAAAATGTGGTTCTTCTACGCCCACGATTGTTCTCTTCTGGTATCCGTGATTCAATCTCACTAACCACTGGTTAAAGCACATCTTCTTATTGGTGCTGTTTTTAAAAACATTTTTTTTTAATTCCTCTTCATCTTTGGAAAAGTTAAAATCTACGGATGAGTTAAAAACAGTTAGGATTAACCAGAATAACCAGTGACCACCTGCCCGAAGAATTACAACCTTTACTCTATGGAAAAGGCTAGTAGTGAGTGTGTGAGCGCATCGACTTGTCATATTTCGACCTCCTGTAAAACGCTTCACCAGAGAGAAAATATTGTGTTGGAATCTTAAACATTTAAATAGGTCTTTACGAAAATAACTTTACGACCAGTTTACTTAAAAAATTAAAATTGTTGAAACTTTCTTTGAGAGTTTTTTTTGTATCTAAATAGGAACAGGTCAATTAACACATTTTTTTTGCAAGTGCTAGGAGTGTCATTTTCAGCGATCGCGTTTATTCAGCGTAACTCTCAATCAGCGCGATTACAAGTTCAATTTGAGATTTAAATCGCTAACTTCTTCGTAAAATATTCTTTTTTTAATCCGCAGGTAACTTTTTAATAGAAACCATGCTTTGGACAATATTTATGTGTACGAACTCGCAAGGGTCGTCCGAATACGCTTTACAAAGGGCGCTAAAAATCTTAAACGGACTAGGCTCTGGAGCCTGTCTCGATGAGCCGATTGACAGTTAGTATTCCCCTGTATAAAGCAACTGCTAGTTTTTATAGCAAAGACTTATGTGCACAAAAAGTATTTTTGGGCCATTTTGACTAATTTTCGAGCTTCTTGCATCTAACTTCCATAGACTGACTAGCTCCTCATGCAACGCTGACATCACCATTAAAACAAGCTCAACTGACCACTTTTCCGCACTTCTCCTTGTTATATACAATATATATGAATCATATATATAGATATATATGATTCACATGAGATTTTGTGTTCCCGGAGAAATTCGTTCAAATGCTCAGTATCTGCAATTGAAAACAAACAATATATTAAAGGAAGTTAAAGGGTTAAGCACGAGACACGGTATTCAATTACTACACATCCATCATTTTCTGCTACGTCCACAATATCGACGCTACCACAAATTGAGCTAAGATTTTATATTGGAAACAGCCAATAAGGGCCGGCTAATTTTCGGAATATACTAGCTAAATTTATTAATTCAACGCTAGTTTTTGAATCAGTGAAGTATACTTTGACATGTTATATTCGAGTATTACACGAGTATACAGATAACAGGTAAGCTTTTTTTGCAGGTGTACTAATTAGTACAATACTGTTCGCTAGTATCATTGAAAATAGTTCTCCGTTGACATCAACTCATGTGATTATATAATCCGCAAAAGAGTTAGTTGATAACGATGGCAAAAAAAGTGGTACGGAGGGGTTTAGGTTTTCAGATGCGCCTAATAGAGCATCTGCTGGTGCAGTCGGATATATCGACACACTCGATACTACCTTAGCTGCTTCTCTGGAGAGAGAATGCAATATCTCTTAGTTTTAGGCAAACTAGTTGCTTACATAAAAACTAATCCTTTTTCTGTGTCCCTATTGCTTTCTTTGTAACTTGTCGGTTAATAATAACACGGACATGGTAGGGCTTGATTTCGCATAGATTATGGGAAAGTAAGTGTGATCACATGCACTTCGATTGAACGTGACTCCAGATGATCTTAAATATCACTAATCTTCAAACCTCTGATTTGCAAATATCTTAGTGTTATGCAAAACCCTTTGGGAGGAAGTCTGCTCTAATCGAGCTTATATTTTTCTAAAAATAAAAGCTATATGGAGTGCTCTAAGCATAGCTGACACAAAAAAATATATAGATTCGAAGCTCCTAAAGTTGATTTAAAACTGACTTAGTGTAAGTCTACAAATATATTCTACAATCTGAAACGCTGGCGATCAAAGTACAAATTTAGCTACCTCAGCTTCCATTTCAAGCAATGGTCTAGTAAGTAAGCTATTACAAAATGGAACCGCCATCATATACATTAAAGGAATACCGTGTCTCGTAAATTTCACTCGTTTATTATGGCATCTAACTGAGGAATGAATAAATTCTTCATGCTCGATCCTGAAGGCATCAGGAACGAACCCTCCTTTTCAGTTAGTTAATCTAAGGACATCACACGTTTCATCGATTTATGATCAGCGTGGCTTTTCTTGCAAAACGTACTGGAGGGATTTTCGATTGGTGGTCTGCACGAAGTAATTCATCTTGTCTGCAGTTTATAGGTGTAACGATATTGTTACGGTTTGCTTCTGTACTAAACGTTGCTAAAAGTTTAGAGCTACGGGAGGCGGTCGAGTTCCCGTTGCTACCGGTTTCGTCAGTGATTGACATGCAGTAAATGATTAATTTTTTTGTTTGACAATTTTACTAGCTCTCCCTGATTCTCTGCCTGTTTTGTGATATGATAAAGTTTACATGGATTTACCTAAAGCTATCGATATGAGGTAGTACGAGGCGTTGCCCCAGGTTGCAAGGGGGCAATGTTGAACAGTTTTCTAGCTCAATCCAGATGCCGTTGTCTGCAGTCGCTGTATTGGCCCATCGTGGTGTGAGTATTGAGCATTATCTTTCGTTTTTCTGAATGTATATAATTGACGGATGAGACTGCGCGTATCGTGCACCGCACTGGTTTGGATTGAAGTTGAGACGGGAGACTTCTTGAATGGCTCGTCTTTAAGCTATGTAAATCTTTAGACTGGAATGGTACCTAGCTTCTCGCTGTACGGGTCGGTGTCACCATTTCTTAAACTGCTTGGCTTGCCCACAAAAATGGATTCTGGATTTTTTCCTACGACGGATTTTTGAAGATGGCTATTGGAGACGTCAGTGCAAGGCTGGACCATCCACACGTCGATCAATACGTACATCTACTGTAAATTTAACAAAACAATCCGCTAAGACAGAATAAGGACACGAGGAAGTTGCCGAAGATAAAAGTGGTCATAATTTGGCAAATTATTACTGTGTGGCTGAATGCAAATTTTAAATGGCTAATTCGTTATTAAATATATTTCTCTAAGGGAATTCGATTTTGGTACTGCTGTGCCCTGTAAATCTATACATCGGCGCTATATACAGTTATGTTTCCGCCTAGCAAAGCCGGACATCATTGATTCAAACTCGGTTGTATTAAAAGGAATTCTTTGTAAAACAACAAATACTGTAAAATAACTGTATGGCGATATTACATATAGTAGTACATAAGGTTTGTTTATGTTTAGGAAAATAAAATTGTATTGTACGAACTCAAAAGTTTCAAATTTGAAACTTTAAGTGCCCGCTTAAAAAGACCGACAATGGTACTGCAGCACATGGCTCTGCATGAGGAATACCCGAGAGATATGGCGTCGTATTTTGTACAGATACACATAGCCCTTGGGAAATAAAAAGCCAACATTCCGCATACGATTCGATAAAAGCCATGTACTACAAAAAGGGTAACTATGCATCGGTTTGTTGTGTCTGACCTTTTTCCATTCTTCATTAGTTATAGCTCCCGTATAGTGAAAGTCAGGGTCCGAATTGGCGGCGGCTGATAGAAAGCTTACGTCTCTTTAGCACTGAACAACAATATAGGTGTATGGCGTGCTTTAAAAGCGAAAATTTGATTTCATCGAGTTTTTCCAGTTCTATCGATCAAAGATGTTCGCAAACAATTTAACTTCCGTAGGTAACAATCGGCATCACCTTCATATCACATAAGCCCAGGACCATGCGCAAGGAGGACCTGAAGATACGTCAATAATTAGGCCATTTAAAACTAAAACCCAGCAGAGCTTCATGTGAATCTATGGTAGACGGATCAAAACTGTTTATCAATTTAACTTGGCAGCAAATAACTATTAAATATCGTTTTTCTTAGCAGTAATTACAGCTTCGTTGAAACATTGATTTCTTTGCGCAAGAAAATGTAAGCCTTCAAATTGAAGTTATATGCGCTAGAGCTAGGACAACGATATAGAAGTGATGAATAAATACTTCAATGAATACGTTTCTAGCTAGCAAGAGCTGTCATTGTCGTGACAAGAGCTGATTTCTGGAAATCATTTACCGCTAAGCAAACAAATTAACGGCTGTGATTCGTTTATTAGGTCCACATAAGGTTTTTCTGTGGAATGCAAAACCGGGTTTCGAATAGCTCAGGTACTAACCCATACACGACTTATATTTTGTTCGCGAATAGAAGAAAACAATAATAACGTATACATCGTTATTCTAAAAGGTTCGCGACGAAATGAATGAAGTGTGTACAACTACCGTGACTATATGATTCTTGTATAACTTTTCATGGCCCAAAACTACGATGACTTCGGCTCATGTGGCATATGTACGCAAATACGCATTCCTACCAAGCTGATCTGTATCTTGAAGCAACTTTATTCTTTAATTTTTTTGTTACAGGATTGTTATCGGCACCATTTAGTTTCGTACGTGCCCATTATGCAATGGCCCATATAGCCTTCAGATTGATCACTTTAACTCAACTTTTATGAAACAAACTTACCCCTAGGTTGCTTTTGGAAATGTAACTTTGGGACAGGCGAACCTGTTGTGAAAGAATAAGGCGATTATTCTGCTTCTTAATTTTTCAACAAAAATTATATCAAATTCAAAAGAGTTATTTGTTCCGTGTAGAATTATTTTGTGTATAGAATTAATTCTACACAGAATCAGAAATTGGTTAGAGAAAGAACTATTAACTTGGATTTCACCAAATTTCTGATGTGTATGCCTCTAAAATATTCTGAAAATTTAACAATATCCAGCCTGTAAGTCTATATCTTTTTGCTAGAGAAAAAATAGAGTCTTTGTTTTTTTTTCCTTTTTTTTTTTTTTATATAAACCGTACCATTTAGAGAAGATGGTGGATCCATATGAACCAAAATGTACTAAAGACGAATTCGCCAAGAATTTTTTACCTTGCGGCCTATTAACGGTTAAAAATAAATCGTTAGGTTTCAAAAAATAATTCATGAAAGACACCTACGTTGTTGGCCTACCTAGCTTCTCCTGGTGGGGCTATATCATCGAGATGTAAAGCTTTGTAATTGATCCTATTAAGCAGCTCTATTCTATTGGAGCAAATAAACCCATATTTTCGAAAACGGAGACACTAATGTTATTTTGTGAGACTAATGGACGATCTATGGCTTCTGTTTGCAATGGGGTGGCAAGCTGCCCGCAATAGAGTCTCCATTTTCGACGATGAACGGCTCTCCTGCAAGGATAATGTTTCGTAATGGCCCAGCAGCCCTGGCTAATTATCAGCCTGTGCTACTGAAAAAAAAGAAAATTATTTCCTGTGAATACGTTTCTGTTCATCGACACGAAACCTGTGTTTTGAAGCCCTCTTACGATATTTGGCGTCATAAATAACTCCTTGTACGCCCTGTACAAAGTCAAGCTTTCAACGACCCAAGAACTGCCACGTCTAAGGGTTGTAGTAGTTTATTCGGGCAGCGTGAAGGAAGTACGACGATGTACACGCCATTCTCCAAGGACAACCTGGTCACACTTAGGCAGGGTTGGGTGAATCTCGTGGTTATCTAGGATTAGCGGGCATAACTTCTCTAAGAAACAGCAAATGGTCGCCAGTGAATGCCTAAAGCAAATTGCCAAGCGCTCTCTTTGCAATCCATCTGGACAAGCAAGAAACCTTAGATTCATAACCCTAGTTCATCCATCGGCACATATTCCTTAAAGCGACGAAGTTCTGTTTCGACTTGCGATAATAAAGGCCAACATCGTAACCAGTATCTCGCATTACTGTTATGACACTAGGGTAGCTACTTCTTTCAGGCATAGTACCTTTAATGGGTTGTTTACCTTATGAATAGACGTATTTTTTTTTTAACTTGAAAAAGTAAAATTGCTTGACTTTATCAGTTTCCTGAAGTTTTTGAGCAAAACCTTAACTGCTTCCTTATTTAAACTCGCGGCACATGCTAAGGGCTTCTTTAAGATGCCTCGCACAAAAGCTGATCCGGGCGTGCTAGAAAGAGCCATCATGGTGATCTGTATTCAAAGTTTTTCCGATTTCTCTGTATAATAAATAATCGTCAACATTTTGTTATTTAAAGCTAAAATGATGCTGGCCCATGTTGCTTTCAAAGTGGTCATATAGTATAACCCATTATAATGACCTTTATGAGGCGTAACTTGCTTTCAGTCTGGCATTGAAATTAAAGTTTGGGGGACGCGAAGCTGCTATGGAAAAAAATGAGATCGCTCTTTTGCTTCTTTACCACTCAAGGAGCGTTCAATGAAGTACAACAAAATTCTATACAGCCTCATCTTGTGAAGCTTGGTCAAAAAGAATCAGTAACGCAGATTGTGCTAAATTCCTGATCCGTGTTCATCTGAAAAAATCGAAAACTTTAATAGTACTTGAATTTAAAATCAACTTGCTTTGGCTATAAGCATACAGAGCCCTACTACCCTTACGTATAGTGTTAGGCTTCAAGCGGAACTGTTTTCGACTGGTCCTAGTGATTTTTCGAATGCGCTCGTCTCAGATAGGTAATATTAAATGACAATGATGTAAAAAGATATAACGATTGCTGAAAACACCGCGTGGTCCTTGTGATTTGAGAGAAATTAGCCGTTATTCAATCCCCTCACGTGGGATGCATTCCTACCAATACTATAAGCTACTCGTATGATTACCGAAAATCGGCAGTGTTCGGAGTCACAGGTAAGAATGCAAATAAGGAAAAAGGCGATGCCGGCACAGCACAGGACCTTTATGACTAACAAACAACAGTGCAGACCCTGGAATTAGATTGAAGAGGGAATTGCATGCGAGTATACCTACCATGTTACTAATTAGTCATAAAAAAACCTCACGTACATGTAATATACCGTAAAAGTCAGACAGATGCCTCGTGAGCTCAATGGAGCCGGACGATTGGATAGGCGTTAGTTGCTTCTCCACTCTCTCAATGGTGCAGCAGCGGGTCATGTTCGAATTTTCTCTGAGTTAAAAATTCAAAAACTAACCGCAGAAATGATCATTAACTTGCTCTCAGGGTGAAAGGTGTATACCTGTTGCAAGTAAATCGATTTTTCGGCCAATGCTCGTGTTCTCAGTGTGAAGTCGAATGAAAAAGACGTAATGTCACTATACTTCTAAGAACACGTACGCTGTATTGGAGAGGTTGATCGGTATCTTGTGCGCTCGTCAATGTCTAACGTCTAATCGAAGGCCCTATGTCTTGCAGCAAAATAGTGTGCCTATTTATGCCAAACGGTTATGATTTTCGTATAACCCAGACCTGAGTCTGTTCGATGACTATGTATAAAGCGTTATTAAGCAAAAGTCCATCCAGTCTACACTCTGAACTGCCAGCCTGCTTGGGTAGAAGACGTTCGCCTATTGCACAGGAATAAACTCAAATTAGCCCTTAAGCGGTTTCGTCGAAAATTCTAGCTGCAATTGCAATAAGCCGAAGCTATATTGAATAGACAGTTCATTCACGACACTTTTCGTTCAAATTCTGGGTTGAAATAAGCATCGTTCGTCGGCTACTGCTCGTGCCAGAAGGAAGTCAATCTTTTGTAAAATAAAACAATCACTCGCCTCGACTATTCGTTTCAAGTCATTTTCGCCCCCTTTGATTTTGATCTCCTAATCATTTTATATTGTTTAACTTTGGACGTTTGGTTTATTCGCAGTTCAACATACGTTCTATGCAACAAGCACTTCAACGAGCTAGCGCCAATGAATAGCGTTTGATTCACGGCTTAGTAGTGGGCTCTAAATTTAACAGTGGTTACATTGAATGTTTATGGCTGCCAGGAATGACTCTTTTGGGACATGTAAAAGATTTCGCTCGGACATCACTGGAAAACTCTAATGCAGACGCGTCATTTTGCCGATTTAGATGGCAAAGCTTATACTGCTATAGCGGGTACCGCTGGCAAGTACTGATAATAACTGACTCATAGTCTGACAGTCACCTACGAGACACCGTAGACACCGATTGATATTGTACAGCTCCAGCAGCCAATCGTTATCTCATCGCTCCTGTGCGAGGCTTTTCTAATTCGTTTAAGTACTGTCACAAAGAACAACGGTTTGTATGGGTTGTCTTTGTTCGATGCTGCCTCAACCGCGCTATTTAGTCGCAGAGAATAGATTCAAGTTGTGATGTAACGACTCGCAGAGCTTCTCGTCCTTTCTTGTTTTGTCAAAATAAGAGCGTCGACCGCGCGTAAATTTGAAACGTTAACTTATTTCTACGGAAATTAGTAATTCACTCTGTATTCAATAGTAACTTATTGAATAAGACGTTTCTAATCACCCTCGTATGAGACAATAGTGAGCTGAAGTTCATTCAGACGTTTCAATTCATCAAAAACGGCTAAAAGATAAACAATTTTCTACGGGATTGCCTGGTGATTTCTATGTTTAAAGTATTTGTCTCGTAGTTTTCAATCGTAATGTTGGCATAATATACGTTCACTTGAGAGACGTTCAGCAAGGGAGAAAATTAGTTTTAGGGAGAAATATACAGACTGCAAAGCTTTAGATACTATATAGCTTAAGGAAAATCTAATATCTTGCTTAAACTGATAGTTTCCTTCCGTTGACTTGTTTCACTATCTTTATTAAGGATCAAAGTTGAGTTTTTAGAGCTGGTGTTTATGGTGAAACAGAAACGTTAAATACAACTTATCTTTTGCACGGTATAACTCAGCCGAATCGTTTGAAAATTCGAATTCAATCAAAGTCCTATCTTCTAAAGCCAAAAGACTGAAGGATATATAACGTACTTTTCATTTAAGATTTGATCCAAATACACAGAAAGCTTTGCTCAAACGTACTACTAGAATTGGGTGTGGCCTAGTTCAGGCCCTAATCGGCGGCAAATTCGCGAAGTAGAAATACTTACCTTAGCGATTTTTTTAGATGGAGTAGCATGCACAGAGTGAATAAGCTTTCCGCTACAGCAGAAGCGAAAACAAGTTCATGGCAAAAAAAAAATACGCAAATAATGGTTTGACGTGTCTGCTATTTCTAATGGCGGGGTCACAGTGCTCACTACCTCCGTCACACGAATCGTCTCGCTTTGTCATAGCTTCCCATGTTATTACTGGCCCTTGTTATTAAACTGATGTTAAAAATAAGAAATGCACTCAAAGTTAAGATTCAAGGCGTATTTGGTCACAGCCAAACTAGCAACGGATCTGTTGCTTCGTTGTATTTAACAGATGTAACAGAAAATATGCTTGATAGAAAGTCCCTGCCATTCTCGCTACGAAAAAAAAGAACAGCGTATGTGTACAGCTACTGTATATGTACTCTATCAATGAAGTGAAGCCGTCTCTTAGCACTGAGAACGCCGATGGAGCTAGAGGGAATGTTTTAGACAGTTTCGTCTTATAGTTAGGCAAATCGCAAAATCCGAAGCAATTTTTAAAGCCAATCATTATAAGGTACTGAGATTTTGAAAACTATTCGGTAATCGATGAACGGTTAAACTGGCTTAGGATTACGGTGCAGGCAGCTTTGAAAAAAAGCAACAAGTGCGCTTCCCAAGCTAACTCCACTGACCGACTTTTGATCATCTTTAGGCGCTCTTAGAGCGAACAATTACGTACGACGATGAATATACTTTCAAAATGCTTTCAGCCTCAAAGAGCGATTACTTAAAAGTCAACTAAGAGAATTCCTGCATTAAATGCAGGAAACGTACCGCACGAGGTAGGTTCCACACACCCTTCTCACTGCCGTCATCGTCGAGAGCTAAATACACGCCGATTTTTTTCATGGAAAGGGAATGAAATCCATTTCAGTCGATAGATGCAAAAGCAAATTTTGTGACCGCTTCGCTATCTAAAATGTACCACAATTGACCATGAGTGTTTCAAAATTTAAGATCGATATTTTTTGGTAGCAGCGTAGCTCAGTAAACACGTTTTCCCAGTGGGACGACAAAACTATTATATTCCCTGTTCCACGAAAAATCTAAGTGTGTGTGTATACAACTGATTA